>NW_019174513.1:107051-163996 GCF_002260705.1 Seriola dumerili | reverse complement strand
GATGTGACAGAAGGGTGTATGTATATATATATATATATATATATATACACATACACATACACCCTTCTGTCACATTTTTTGTATCTGACACCGCTACACTATATATATTTCAGGATTAAAAGAAGAGACGGGTGTATGTATATATATATATATATATATATATACACATACACATACACCCTTCTGTCACATTTTTTGAATCTGACACCGCTACACCGCTACTTATTGTGTTCAGTCTGTCCAGTGGGACTGTGATGTAGGAAATGTCCGATGCTAATGTGTTGCCTTCCTGTTTCCTGGGCAGTACATGGGTTGCGTGGAGGTGCTACAGTCAATGCGAGCACTGGACTTCAACACCAGAACTCAGGTCACCAGGTGAGACCACACAATGCTCGTCAGTCGCTGGCCTGCTACTTCTCTCATTTCAGCTCTTGTTTGCGCATGTGGGGGCGAGAAGGTAAAAGTGTGTTTAGACTTAGAAACAACGGATGGATACACTCACACACCACTCACTGCTCATATGTTGCTTCGTCTGCTTGCTTGCTTTCTTTTCCACTTCCACTCTCTTTTGCTTGTTTGCTTGTTTCTCTCTGTGTTAGTGTCTGACTGCATCTGCTCATNGAAACCATTTGGAGGAAGAGAGAGAGAGAGTAAAAATGAACTTGATGAAAGATTTGAGAATACAATGCACTTGAAAAGTAGGTGTTAAGGAAAGTGTGCTGCCACCAGGAGTTGGAGACTAGCCATACATCAGTAAGCCTCCTCTCTTCTTTAGCAGTTCTGTGCTTCATTGAGCTCTGCAGATGCTCTCTGTAGTATTGACCAATTGGAGCTGTGTATTGTGTGTGTGCGCGTGTTGCTGCTGTGTTAGTGCGCGCAGCCCCCTTGCGATCCCCTCGTTGGCTGCTAATAGGATTTTTATGGGCCCGTGTCAGGCAGGATAGAGCTGCCAAGGGGAGCCGCTTCACACATGCACACATGTGCGCACACCAACACACACACATACACAGATAATCTAAGAGGTATTGTGAGCAGGGAAGGTTTATGCTGCCTCACACGTGTAAACACATCACGTACAAGTGCGCACCCCTCAATGCTGTAAGACACATGCAAGGGGGTGTTGAGAGAATTCACTTGTTCACTGTTGATTCTCCATGGTGCTGCCGACAGCTGGATAACTGGCCCTCACTGAGTTGGAACAAGATATTCACAGATATCGTTTTACATTATGGCAAAAACACTGAGATGAACACTTTTTGTAGAGCGAAGATGATGATCTTATGATTTCATCAGTTCCTGGGAACAGGATGAACATTGAAGCAGATTTAAAGTGAACTGATGACAACATGATCTGCACTGGTGCACTAAAAACAAACTTTTTTCATCTGCATTCTACCATTAACTGGGACACCCCACTTCTCTGCACCTTTTTCATTCTGCTTTCATTTCTGGATAAAGCCGTTTCTAAAGCAGTTTGGTTTTGGCTGCCTGGTAATGAGTGGAGGACAGACAACCAGACAGATGGATGCAGCTCTTACACTGAGCAAGACAGACAGATGGCTGTGTGTCCTTTTAGGGAGAAACTTTGAATACTGAGACAAAGAGACGTTGATTGAATCACTAGAGCCTCTGTGGACTTGCACGGATAGAAAAACTGACACTGCAGATTCATTATGGAGCTTGTCCCAAAAACCAAATACACCCACTTTCGGAGTGAATCGCTGAGCTCAACTGATGAAACAAACTCCAATCCATCATCGTTCCCTCCTTCCAGTCCTGCTACCCCGCTCACTCCCTCCCCTGGTTTACCTTCTTCTCTCTCTTCCTCATCTCTCACTCCCATCTTGCCCCCCTCTTCTCCCCGCCCGGCAGAGAACAGCCCCACCACCCTTTGTTCCTTCTTCCCTAGGATGGGATCTCTTCGTCTGGGCGTCTCTGCCACTCTTCTCCCAGGACTCAAGGCCTCAAACAGGCCGCAGCAACCTCAGGCGCCTGTTGAGTCCTCTGGGGACGACAGGAGCAGCTCTAGCTCCTCCCCTCCGCTTCATCACCCTGTTCCCCCTCTAACTGCTCCTTCTCCCCCTCCTCGACCTCCTCTGCAGGATATGAACCGGCTGGGAGGGGCGTCCAGGAGGGCACGGGTGGAAGGAGGGCAGCTGGGAGGAGATGAGTGGACGCGCCATGGCTCCTTTGTCAACAAGCCCACCCGTGGCTGGCTGCACTCCGACAATGTGGTCAGCACCACCGGTGTTTCCTACACTGTACGGGTAAGTAACTGGCACCCTCTCACTCATCCCTAACTGAAATATGTAATTTACACATCTCTCTTTCCAGTATTTGCATATATATATATATATATATATATATATATATTTCAGGATTAAAAGATGTGACAGAGAAGGGTGTAATGTATATATATACACATACACATACACCCTTCTGTCACATTTTTTGAATCTGACACCGCTACACCGCTACTTATTGTGTTCAGTCTGTCCAGTGGGACTGTGATGTAGGAAATGTCCGATGCTAATGTGTTGCCTTCCTGTTTCCTGGGCAGTACATGGGTTGCGTGGAGGTGCTACAGTCAATGCGAGCACTGGACTTCAACACCAGAACTCAGGTCACCAGGTGAGACCACACAATGCTCGTCAGTCGCTGGCCTGCTACTTCTCTCATTTCAGCTCTTGTTTGCGCATGTGGGGGCGAGAAGGTAAAAGTGTGTTTAGACTTAGAAACAACGGATGGATACACTCACACACCACTCACTGCTCATATGTTGCTTCGTCTGCTTGCTTGCTTTCTTTTCCACTTCCACTCTCTTTTGCTTGTTTGCTTGTTTCTCTCTGTGTTAGTGTCTGACTGCATCTGCTCATATCTGTGTGTGTGTGTGTGTGTGTGTGTGTGTGTGTGTGTGTGTGTGTGTGTGTGTGTGTGTGTGTGTGTGTGTGTGTGTGTGTGTGTGTTTTCACGCCTGCAGCTCTCTCAGACCCTAAATTAGAATGTTCTGGAATCCTGGTGGTCTCCCTCTGGTTTCCGTAGTAATGTTTGTCCCTGTGGCAAAGACGAGTATTGTTGCCAGGGACGATAAATTCAATCACCCACTGCCAGATCTCATTTAATCCATATAATTGTAAGTCCGGGAAGGTGCGAGAGTTAATGACATGGTATTGTAACTCTTGCATGTTTTCAATGTTTCAGGGAGGCAATCTCTGTGGTGTGTGAGGCAGTACCCGGAGCCAAAGGAGCCCAGCGCAGGAGAAAGGTACACACCATGCACACTAGCACACACCCTTACAGGGCATTATTTATTTATATGGTTTAAGTGGGCAGCAGTGGGAAGGGTTTTCTGGATAAGAGCTAGATTTAGCTTGATTGTCCACTCTGTGGTCAGTTGGCTATTCAGTCACACACTCTCCCTCACACACACAGATCTTGATTTAGGCTGATTGTACACTTTTGTGGTTAGTGGGCTACTTGCAGGTAATGACCAATCACTCTCTGGTCTCTCTTTTCTCTCCCTCCATCATGTCACAAGGGAGGCTATAGAGGTAGAGTTGTAGCTCCTGTGGAGCCAGTGTCAAGCCAAATAAGCACTCCAGACTAGCAGACACAGCTGCAAGTGTGCTGTTTAAAGACTGTGTGTGTCTGTGCACAGTATTCCTGTAAAACTAAAAACACCCACCCAAACAGTTCATAAAACAGGTGGCTAAATCCAGCGCCCTGCTGCCATAGCAGGGTTTGACCAAGGAACGTCTGGCAGTGCAGGACACCAGACAAAATAGTTATAGAATGTAAGCTAGAATAGATTAAACTAGTCTAGTCCCTCTGATTTGGCTGGACTGAGGTTAATGTGGCTGAGCATGTGCATCCTGTTGTGATGCTGCCGTTCTCACACTGCACTCCAAATATTCCGGAGCAGATATGGATGAAAGCCATGAGAAGAAGGAGGATTGGGATAAACGAGCTGGCACAATAGTGCTGGCATGGTTCTGCGTGATGCTCTTGGCACAGCCTACAGTATGTGAACTGTCCCGTCTACTCCCCATTGGTCACAGTTGGCCTTCGAGACAGGATCATTTTCAAAATTGCAGCTGTTCTCCCACTCCCACACACACAGGCATTTCCACACATACACCCACAGGCTCATGCACAGGCAGGGAGCACTCACTGGAGTATCGTGCCTTGTTGAAGTAAAAAAAAAAAAAATAAAACCCTGTAGGTTTCTGTTTGTGAATGTTGTTTGTATTTTACTCATGGACCATATCCCTCTCTTTTGCAGCCTTCCTCACGCTGTCTGACGTCCATCCTGGGGAAAAGTAACCTGCAGTTTGCTGGCATGACAATCAGCCTCACCATCTCGACCAGCAGCCTCAATCTGTTGGCCTCTGACTGCAAACAGGTTAGACTGAAACCAGCTTACCCCTGAAGTTACTGTTGCGTGTATTTTTCTCAAAAGCTCTGTTGGTGTTTGGGAGATTTGTCCCAGAGACTTCACTGTGAGTCAGTGATGCATCTGATTGTTAGAGCTCTGTTTTAGCCGGAGGTATGTTTGGTATCCTGAGTGCACTTAGCTGGTGCATTTTACTGAAGAAGAGTAAAGCTAAGGATCTCTCTGCTTGAGGGATTTCTTGTGGTTTTAAGGATTTTAAAGACTTTTTAAAGATCAACTTTAGAAGGGCAATTTTAATATTTTAATGAAAATGTAAATGTTTTTATTTTCATCACCCCCATTTTATTGTAAATATTTTTTGGAGATCATTTTTGAGATCAAGAAAATATCTTCCTAATCAAAATCTGTGTTTTATTTTTGTCATTTTGTCATCAGAGCAATGTGTCTTATGACCGTTTGTGACATTCAAGGGATGCCCAGATCATTTTAGAGCTTCTCCACTTTGTTTGCCTCATTTGCTCTGGATGATGCACAAATCCCTCTTAACCATCGTCTTCATTCCTGCATCACCACAGGGCAGGATGTGATCCTCCTCCTAGACCTCTTATGAGTTAATAGCTACTGAACGATGTTTATTTCTTTGGGGAAATGGCATACAGTAGTGCAGTGCATACACATTAACACGTAGCACAAAGCAACATGCCGTTCACATACACTCATTCACAAATACAGCCCACACATTGTGCAGAGAGCATTAGCAAGTGTTGATGCTGTTATTGATCCAACATGGGTGGTTGTTGCCGACTGTTAAAAAGGTGTTCCACCCATGCTTAGTTTTTATCACTGCTGCAGTTGATGGTGCTCAATGGAGGAAAAAGCACTTTTCTCAGTAATTATTCCACATTTGTCTCTCCATCCACATGCTTTCATCTCACTTCCCACATACTTCATGTCACCCACATGCTCTTCTTCTTTCTCTCTCTCTCTCTCTCTCCTCTGTCTTTCTTTCTCTCTCTCTCTCTCACTCTCTTTCTTTTTCTCCACAGATAATCGCCAATCATCACATGCAGTCCATCTCCTTCGCCTCTGGAGGAGACCCAGTGAGTCACCCAAAGTCAGCTCAAATCTCACTCTGGACATTTTCCATCTTTCTTCCGCCTGCATATCCTTCCTTCCTGTCCTCTGTCATTGTCTATTCTTATAAATACCACTCGCTCCATTGCTGCCTCGCTGGTTTGCAGTCTTCTCCTCCAAGCCTGATCTCATTACTTCCTGTTATCTCTCTTTCAGCTCAGTGTATGTTTTTAACTTCTGCAGCTTTGCTTTGTCTCTTTCCTCTTCATCGTCGTCTTCTTCTTCTTCTTCTTCTTCTTCTTCTTCCTTTCAACCTCTCTATCCTAAACCTGCCCTTCACTTTTTCCTCCTATCGATTTTTGTCCCCTTGCCCTCTTCCCCTAACTGTCTACCCCTGTCTCCCTCAGGATACGGCTGAGTACGTAGCATATGTGGCCAAAGACCCAGTCAACCAGAGAGGTGAGCAGAAACAGCAAAATGACACCTCCACTCAGACAGCATCTGCCAGTAGGCTGCTTTTTGGGGCTGTTGGTTTGACCATAATCCTCTGATGCATGAGTTGCAAATCTCTCTACATTCACTCTCACTGTACGGTGAAACAGGCTGTGAGATTGCACTTTCAGCATATACTGTAAATATAAAGGTGAACAAGCCGTTTTATTAAAATATAGATTAATCCTATTAAATCAGTGAAATGGCTCTATTCATTTCTTATTTCCCTCTGAGTTTTACACGCTGCCTCCTGAAGATATTACAGACCCAGAGTGCAAACCAAGAAACAGTACATTTACTGCTTAATAGGCATCACAAGTAACAGGACTATTTTGGATTTTTTTTTTTGGCAGCACCTGCTTTATTTGTGCTTATGAGCTATATATATATATGAACACATGGCTTGATTTTCCAAGCAATAATAAACACACTCACAGAACTGGGGACTGACTGAAAAAAATATACAGAAATGCTTGTTCCTACGACAGTCAACACCACTTTAAATATTATTAATGTTATTCTTGTAATTTGAGGGAAAACTGCAGTGAGTACACTGGATGACATGCACTCCATTTCAACATTTTCATATTTGTCTAGATGACTGCATATTTCCCACAAGTACATGTTGCTGCAGCTACTGTATCTTCATTTAGTGACTCATTTGTGCGTCCTCTCTTTCAGCATGTCATATCCTGGAGTGCTCAGAGGGTTTGGCCCAGGAAGTCATCAGCACCATCGGCCAGGCCTTTGAACTACGTTTTAAACAGTACCTAAAGAACCCACCTAAACTGGTCACCCCTCATGACAGGTAAATGTGGGCGTGTTTGCTCTGCGTCTTTGAGCCCAAAACAAGAGCTTGTGTTTCTATTTTTCCACCCATCATTTGTTTTTGTATCTGCTTTTATATCGCCACTTTCTCTCCCAGAATGGCTCCGTTTGACGGCTCTGCATGGGAGGAAGAAGATGATGAGACTGCTCCGCCTCCTGATGTCCCTTACTATAATAATTTCCCTGGAAAACAGCCTCCCCCTGGTGGACTGATTGACATGAGGACCCGCCCAGGGGCCACGCTGGTGAGACAAGTGCACATAAATACAACAGGAGGATGAAACATACTCATACACACGTTTCAACACATCCAAACACTGGCAGCACTGCAATTAAGAGATGATACACTTTTAAGGAATCTACTGACTATACAGTATGTGTCAGAAATGTGTCATTTTGAGTAAAAAGGCAACTGTAACCCTGCTCTGTTTGATATACACAAATCAATATTGACCTTGGTAACCCTTTGAGTTGGCCATAGAATGAATTTATTTCAGTAGGTCCACATGGTGCAGTGACTCATGATTTGTTTTTGTGCCTCTGTGTTTGCAGCCTTATGGACAGCCAGGTCAGAATGACATTCACAAGCAGCCTCTGCCGCCTCTACCAGGTGAGATCTGTCTCTGCCAGTCTGTCTGCGTCTCTCTCGCTCTGTCTGTCATTCAAGCTGAGGCTGAGAGGGAATGACTCAGGCTATCATTCAGGCACAAAATAGAGAGATTAAACAACAATTTTTCCTCGCCTCTCTTGGATAACTAGTTATTTCCCTCAGTATGGAACACTGCTCATTCATAATGGCTATTCGTCAAATTTGTATATAGGACTGCTTGTGGTCAGTGCCACAACTCAAAAATGGTGGGTATTTTGACTGCATTTGTCTAAACCCACAGATTATCCCTAACTGAGAAATCAGTCACACTTTTTCTCCATATTCTTGTCTTTGTTGTTTTTGTCTTGTAACGGCTGGTTACCATGCCATTCAGTACGAATAGCTAATATGAGACATGGGAAGTGCCAGGATTATTTATTATTTTCTGTTTTGAAGTGGGTGCCAAAGAGGGGGGACGGGAACTGTTCGATGACCCTTCATACGTCAATGTGGATAAACCCCGCCCCCCAGTTGCAGCAAATGGAAACGCTCACAGAGACGCTTTTGACATGAGTAAGTGTCTTACCTGGTTTATCTTCTTGCTTGCTTCTGTGTTAATGCGTTGTTGGGAATATCATCTCAGTTTGACAAATCCAGCTGAAATCTTATCTTAAAAAAAAAAAAAAGAAGTGCAAATGACTGAGTCGCTTGCTGGGAATCTATGTAGTGAAAGACGATTTCCTGTAAATGACTAAATGTGACTGTTGTAATCAAAGTGACCAAAATTGCTGGTAACTAAAATGTGCAATTACCTGACCATGAGGCAAGCATAAGGGTTAATCATTGACTAAGGAGATGAGCAGAATAGTGTGTACTTTACATTCCATATGACGGGCTAATTGAGGAGTGGAGTTGCCCACAGAAGGCAGCCTTGGAGGGAGATAAGGGAATTAGAGTGCCTTTGTCCATTACAGGGGCATTTTATGGAACATGATTGGTTGACTGGGTAAAGCTTTTCACATTAAAGACACAGTACATTATCAGTGTACAGTATAGCACACATCTGTCAGAGACCATGTGGTTTACTAGGACATGGTCCAATCATTTTTGTTCTAAATAGAAATGCAGACCATAGTAAAAGCAAAAAATGCATTTGAGAGTTACATCAGAGAAATACAATATTACAAATGTGTATCTGGATTTTTTTAAGAGCCATTTGATGATGCCCTGGGGGTCTCTGGGCACGGTGGCCCAAGCTCAGTGACAGCAGCGCCTCCTCTGGTGCAGCAGTTGCAGTGTGAGGCCTGGTTCCATGGTAGCTTAAGTCGCAGGGAAGCAGAGAGGTTGCTGACCCGCGATGGTGACTTCCTGGTGCGGGAGTCTGGGACCACGCCCGGACAGTACGTCCTCACAGGACAGCAGGGGGGTCAGCCCAAACACCTGCTACTAGTCGACCCAGAAGGAGTGGTGAGTCAGGGTGGGAGGAAGAGATCACAAGGGCAAAGGGGAGGGAGAAGAGTGAATCGGCAAGGGACATTTTTATTTAGTGTTTTACTAACACATGATTATATTGGTGTGTGGTTGAACTTGTCATTGATATATATTTTCATCTTCTAGGTCCGTACAAAAGACCATCGGTTTGAAAGTGTGAGTCACTTGATCAGTTACCACATGGACAACAGGCTCCCCATCGTATCAGCTGGAAGCGAAGTGTGTCTGCAACAGCCAGTTGAGCGCAGGGCCTGACGTTCCACAGACCAATGAAATACTCCACCAAATATACACACACTCCCACTGCAAATCAACACAAGACATCATATGCTATAACACACACAGCAACACTACACTCAACACACTCAAACATACACAACAGTACATATGCACACACACAAAGCAAAGAAAGCCAAAAAAAAAGAAAAAAAAATCACCAGTTTTTCTGCAGAATCACTTAATTGCTGCTGTTGCCACATGTTCCTGTCCTTTCTGAAAGCCAAACTGTGATATGCAGTCCCTCCTCGACCCCAACGACTATCAGGCGCATCCCTCCACAACGGAGAAGTACTGCTGCAATTTCTCAACAGCCTACTGTGAACCAGGGAGGAACCCTTTCCTTATTTCAGAACGGGGCAGAAAACAAATGCAATTTTTTTTTAAAGAAAAAAAATCTTAACATTCGATTATGAAAAACAAAAAAACAGAACACTTTACTAATACAAGGAATTGTGTACAAAAAAATAATGGAACTGAAGAGTGAAGAAAGGAACATAAATGGGACATGGAATCGGATTTTCTGTGCTTTTAAGCATGTGTTCTTTCATTCAGGGGAAATGATTTCCCTCCTCAGACTGTCGCTGGAGCGTATTAAGCAAAACGCAAACTGGATGGTAATGGTTTTTTGTTGTAGAGACTGAACCCGGCTCAAACACAAACACTCCCTTCGGGTGTCACTTGAGCACTTCAGCAGCAAACAAGACTTTGACATAATTCTGCGTGGTGAATATGCATAAACGAGTTTGCTTCCAATCTAATCAGGAGTGTCACCTTACCCCCACCTACTCCCCTATGAAAGACTTTTGAACTTTGACCCCTGGAGTGATAAAGAACGCCTGTATGCAAAACTGGGACTGCTATGCCAATGACCATCATATATGTTGTTTTTTTTTTTCCATCTGATATCTTGGGACTCATTAGTGATTGGACATTAGGAGTTCAGGAGGATCTAAGCGGCTGTTTGGCCCTAATCCCTCTAAAAAGACAGATACACATTCACCTTTACTCCACACACAGGCTGCACCACCTGTCATGCCAAAGAACATGAACTTGGTTGCTAACAGCAGAGGAAGCCATGATAATTATCAACAGTTATTTATCTTGTGTGCTTACAGCAGTGGGAACTTATTGAGAAAGACATGCACATAAAAATAAGCCTGTTTTAGATTGAAGAAGAATCTGGATTGTGCCTGAATACATCATCAAAAAGGCAATTTTTTTTAAAAATTTTTTTATTTTATTAAAGTGCATTGATGTCACCCACAAACACAATAACTACTACATTTTGAGAATTATAGACCAGATCATTTTGACCTATTGCTTTTCTGCTGACACCTTAGTATGTGTTTGCATTGACAATCTATGGGTTATATCTTTACAGAGTATTCTGTGAAGAAAACGGAAAGCAGAGGAGAGTTGTTTGAGGAGACCCCTTTAAACAGTGGCCAATCATGTGTTGTAATGTTGAGCAGTCTAAGCAATGAATTTCCCTCTGCAAAAATGATGCACAGTGTGTCATAGTAACCGCTTTGGTAATTTTTGTGTATTGTGATGTTGCTTTACTTTATAATCACTTGAGGGAATCATTTTTAAAACCTTGTATATCAAATGAAGTGGGTCTGGGGTAACTGAACATGAGGACATACATGCTTTTGGAGCATTGCTAACGAGGAAATGTTAAGCCAAATGCTGCTCCTCAGTGTGCTGTTTTCATATACTGTCAAGGATCTGGAGGGAGAAGTTCACACTATAGTTTTCTCCTTTCCTCTTCCTCCTCCCTCAATCCATGGTGTTGTTTTTTATATCTTTTTAATCGTGCCTTGTTTCTTCAATGCAGTCACGTCACTTCAATGCAGTCACCTTATGTACTTAATTCTAATGTAGTCGACTACAGGAGAATCTTACACAAGCCTCTCAGTTAAACAACAAAGACTCTGCAAAAATGACACTCCAGTAAACACACACAAACAGATCCAGTGATGGCAATCTCCTCTGATGCACATTCTTGCATTCAGCTTATAGTCACAGATACTTGATGTCACCATAGGGGGGAGGGGGGGGATTTCCTGAGCATCTGTAAATAACATCAGTTTTTTGACTGTTCAGCTTAGTATCAGATTATTGTTTCCATAGTTGTATATTTAAAAACTTATTTAATAAGTAACACCGAGCCAGACACCACAGCACTGAGGTAGCTCTTAAAGCCAACTGAACTTGTCAAAGAGATTGTGGCCAAACTCCTGAAATACGAGAGGGGATCTTTCAACTTAAACCTTAACTGTCAACTAGTCCTCATACCCTGTAGTGGGCTCACATGTAATCTAACATGCACACGCATACCAGAGTGACAGCTGGGTCAGTCAGACACTCACACTCTGCCTGTTTGGCTGTTTGTGGGTTAGAGATAGGAAAATCAAAAGCTTGAAGTCCTGCTATTGCTGTGTGCGCCTCTTATAAGTGTGCGTGCATGTGTGTATGTGTGTGTGTGCTGGAACAGACCCACCTGACCCTCTGCATCATTAGTGACCTCGTCCCGTGTTAACATCGTTCATCACAGTTGCCTTTGTTGCATGAAAATCCTTTCAAATTTTTCTCTTGTTTGTTGTTGGTGATGGTGATAGTGTTGATGATGCTGTTGTACTTTTTCATTTGTGTTTTTTGAAAGCCAAAGGTTACTTTCAGATAGTGTGCACAGATATTGATTTTTACTTTATATATTTCTGTTTTAATACTTTTTTTGTTTTTAGGGAAACATGTCTGTTTACACCTGTATCTGAAAATATAGATTGCATATATAAATACATATATCATTCATCTCTCTTTGTGAGTTTGCCTTTTGATATAATTGTGCATTTCACCTGAATATTTATCACCTAGTTTGGTAGGCTTTTTAGAGATCCCTTTATTTTCTCTATCAAAGTACACAAAAAAAAAACTGATGGAAAATTAAACAACACAGCACACACCGCTAGAAGATATGATCACCTGTCACAGACTGTTCTGAACAAAGAATGAGATGTAGTGCAGGGGTATATTGGAGCTACTGGAACTCTCCTGTTTGTGAACAGATGAGGCTGTAACAGAAGGGGGCTGATTCAGGGATTGTTAGAGCTCAGAGAGAGTCGGTGTGGGGGGTAGTATACAAAAGAGGGGAGCAGTGCACAGCAAAGGTAAACAAGGCCTTTAATCAATCAGTGAATGTTTGAAAGCAGGGAAGAGTCTAGAAAACTCAGGATGTGAAAGGAGGTGACCTGCAGTTCATATAGGAGGTTATAAGTAGAGGAGCTAACTGTGCCAGGAATACGGAGCAGACCTCAGCTGTTGCACGAGCCCGGTCCAATCCCATTTGTCAGAGCTCTCCTCCTGTTCTCATCGACTGCCCTCCTTCTTGCCTCCGCCTGATCACTCCCTTTCCTCACCGGAGCAATGCATCCCCAGCGTCCTCTTCCCCAAGCCATGCCTTCCTCCTCTCTGGGACAGCACCTGCGGGACATGGCCATGGGTTTGGGACGAGGCAAAAACTTCTTGGGAGGAAACTTTGCCTACAGTTTCATCCAGTCAGTTAAGGAGTGCCTTTATTTCCTTCTCTGCTGCTGGTGCATCAAAGAGATCCTGGACTGACAGACTGAGTGAGAGTAGCTCAAGTGGTCATTGATTTTCCCTGTTTCTCCGTTGGCTCCTATAGTGTAATTTCAACCAGCTTTTGTTTCATCAGAAATGGAGTGTTTGATCAGTGGTGCTGGCAAAGCATTGGCAAGTATGAGTCTTGTCTCATATGACAACAATTTACCACTTCAGTAGCCTACATAGTGAATCAAAATCTCTCTAATGTATATAATGCAATTACCTACAAAAGAAGAGGCTCTCGATTTTAGAAAATGTCAATTTCATTGAGGAGTAGGTTTACTAAATCATAAAACTGTTTAATGCACTTACACACAGATAATGTTTTTATTTCTGTTTTTTCAGGGTCTATGAGATGCTCCTCTTGGGTTTTCAGGAAGCACACTGGCACATTTCCAGATGCTACAAATGTTCATAGTTTTCTGAATTCAACCCTGTTGTTCTGAGATCTTGAGGAATGGCACCCCTGATGTTCACTGTACAAGACAAACTGGTGTGGCAATAAATAAAGGAACTAATGAATAGAAAAATATTACCTTTATGTCTGAATTTTTGTTCATTTTTTTTTAAATTAATTTGATAGTTAACATATACTGTTCAGCTAAAAAAAAAAGAGTAAAAATCATATGGTTTACGTGTCACACATGTACTCTGGTAGTTTGTATGTGCCTTCACTGAGATTTTATGTCTTGTAATTATTCAGTTTGACAGTTTGCAAAGTTGCGTCCAATTCATGATTTATGTATTTCACAAATATAGGATACATTTCACAGGCTGTTTTACATTGGAAAGGAAGATACTGCGACCTAAAATATCAACCTGGAATAGACCTGAGCTTGTGGACCAACAGTGGTTGATGCTGAGGACTGGGGGTGTTTGAAAAAAACATTTATCACCTGCATGTGTCAATCAACTTGGAAGCTTTCCCTGAGAAGTATAGCGACGCCGCATTACTATTGGTCGAACTGGATGGCAAGGGGCGGGATCAAGGAAAATACTGCCCGTGATTGGACGAGACGCGTGTGGATCATGCAAGTTCAGGAGGCATGTTCTAAGTTCCCAAGTTGGATGCGAAGACTCACAAGTGTGCCGTGTGTGTGACAGACTCTGGGGTCTGAAGTAAAGCGACCGTCCACGGTAAGAACCACCTGAATTTGGACGTAACTAACATTTACTTTTATTGCAAATAACAACGTCTGTTCTGTTGTTTTTTTTTTCTTCCATTGCGTCGCCAACGTCGTTTCACTCACCTTTTCCTGGTTGCTCGATTGACTTGTGACAGAGAAAGTTTTAGTTTAGGCTTTTAATGGCTAGTGCTAACAATTGTCGTGTAAGTTGAAACCTTAAGCAAATTATCTTGCTAACACCGGCCATTAGCACGTTTAAGAAGTGACTTTTCATTGTTTAATGTGGCCTTAAGTTTTTTTTCCCTGAGCCCTTCGCTGTGGGGCATTTCCTGTCACAGGCGTCAATATTTGTCTGTAAACAAAATATTTTGATAAACTGCGTTGTTGGTGATGCTGTGTGTGAACTGCTGTGAACAAGCTGGTTATGGTTCCTCCACTGACAGCTTAGCATTGCTGTCCTAATGGCCTGTCCTGTGGTTTATTCTCTTGACCTTTTTTGGTGTTTTTTCCCTGCTGAGAGAAGATGATCAGATTAGGCCTGCAGCTGTAACTATATCTTTGGCTGTATTTTGCTCAAGAAAGAAAAAAATGCATGGATTTATATATTTCCTTATGCAATTACTTTGAAGATATCAGGCAGGGTGTCAAGTGTCTGTAAACATACAAAGTTTTAACCCATCCTCCCAAAGCTACGGCTATGTAGGTTAGATTAGTTGGTGCTCATGAAGATCAAATAGTAGTAAAGTAGTAAAAGGCAGTGAAAATTATCTTTTGCTGTTAAAAGCCGTTAGCATTGTGGTGCGTTTAAAATAATCCTTTTAAAACTGTCCTTAGAAAACATTACTGCCTCTGTTGTGTTCCCCATGGCCATCTTCTGCATGCTCCCTCTTCCTGTCTCTGCTCAATCTCTTGGTAGCTATATTTAGCTGGTGTCTATTTAAGCCATTCCACTATATGCTCCACAATGCTCCTTGGGCCCTAGGCTAGATTCAGTAGACTTCTCTTGGGAGGCACTCGATTAGGAGACCTAAATTGCGGAGCTGGGAGAGAATTGAATTTGGGGAGCGAAGTGTGTCATTACCTAGACAATGTGGTGTTAACCAAAGTGGTTCATTCTCTTTGCGTTCACTGATGAAAGCCAGACTAGACTTAATAAATATGCATATCTGTTTCATCATCCTCTGCTGTTTGAAAGCAAGGGCTTTATAAAGATCTAATACCTGACACTTGCATCTGACCAGGTGGTAAAATGGAAATGTCCACCAGTGTTTAAGAAGTTTTGTTGTTCAGACACATTACTACAGAGGTAGACAAGAGGAAAATGCTTCCACCAAGTCTTTATCTTACTGTAAAACTTGTAATTCTTATGCAGTGTACAAATATACAGTATACAGTTGAAATTTGGCAGTTTGTAGACATCTATTCAACAGACCAGTAGCTTTGAAATGGACAGCCTGTATTTCCAATAATGCCGGCCTTAGTTACCCATGTCTCTGCCAAAACATTTCCCCACAAACCCTAAAGCCAGGGTGATCAAAAGGCCCACAACACACACAAACTACTAATGAAGAACTGAATGGTCCCGGGGAGTGGGACTTCCTGCACACATACACACGCATGCACACACATGCACACTGACAGCAATGTGTTAACACCACCTTACAGTAGGTCCTTTATTGGCAGAATGGGTGAGGCTGAATAGCAAAGTCATATATTCAAATCCCGTGCATGTGTACACAAAGGATGTAAATTTCTTAAAGCTGCAGTACTCACACTGTCACCCTAATTGTGCAGTAGTGGCAGGCCTCTGAACAACACACCGGCTCTCTTGGGGTTGTTAGCTGTCGCTTCCCTAAGTTTGATTCAGAGGGTATAAAGGCACAGAGGAGTGGGGCCTTGATTTGGTTTTGTCTCTGTGAACTAAACCACTATTAATCATGTAATTGTTCTGTATGTTCTTCTTGTGTTGCAGGAGACAGGCAAAGCCTCTAGGGGGCCATGTCTGGCGGCAGCAGTGCTAACAACAGCTGGACCATCCTCACTCCTGAGGTATCACCACACTGTAAAGAGCATAGGAAAACGACCTCAATGAAATTGCATTATTTTAAAAAAAGAAAACTCCTTGTCCCAATTGATTTTCTTATAGGTCACCTGAATATGAAGTAGGTTTCTTTAATAAGACTGTCTGTGTTTCTTGCCTTTTTCCAGATTTAACTGTTATTCAGAAAGTTAAACTGGCTTTTTGAAGCACACACCCATGCACATGTATACACATACTGCCTTGCTCAATGGCACTTTGGCAGTAGCTATTATTTAAGAGAGTTATGCGCATCACTTCTGCTGCTCAGAAACAATCAAAAGATTGTAGATTGAAGACTGAATGTTCCGATTATCTCGTCTGTCTGTTTGCGTCCTTTGACTGTCTGGTGCTTTTCTGTTTGTCCCAGGAGACTGTCGCTGAAACCCTGAGGCCTTTGGCAGAGGGAACAGAGCACCATGAAGACAGCCATACATCTGCAGCAGGTGTTTGTCAGAATAAAGTTGAGGATTGTGGGATCATTAATGGCACAGGAAAATGTACAGCTTTGTCAAATAAAGCAGAGAAGTAAAAGCAAAGTGGAAAACAATGTACAACATCACCACTTCTCATCATTCTGCATATGCACACGGGTGTCCCAAGTCAGAATGGCTTCATTTCAAAAAATGTTGCTATAAAAGGTTCATCTCTTTGTCTCCTGTGTCTGTGTTTGATGAGCCAGGCTCTGGAGCAAACCAGCCTGCAGAGGGTGAAGCATCTGCAGAGGGGTCCCCTGTGGAGGCGCACCTGGTAAGACAGCAAAACGCATCTTTTTCTATCATGTAGTATTTGTTACACAACCTAGCTATGATTGGCCAACAAAAGTGTTCTGATGTTTTTTATTTTGTGACTATACCACACTTTGGGTGAATACATTCACCCATATACTCATAGGATAATCACTACATTAAAACTGCTTGTACCATAGCTCCCAGGAGTACTTAAATGTGATTGGCCAGAGCTTATGTAGCCACATTATCACCCCTCTAACAAAATATTTATACCTGGAAGATGACTCACTTCAGCTGTTACCAGGCTACAGCTTCTTGATGGAGTTATAAAAGAATGATCTCTGTTAACTTTCCAGTGCCAACACAAAGTTTCTATTTAAAGAAATTTAGAAAACAAGAGAGAGCTCTTATTTAATCATTTAGCAAGGGCTTTATGAAAGACTGGTGCACAAAATGCAGAACCTCACAGACCTAGTTCATATATGTTTTGTAAAGTTAAAGGAATAGTTCAACATATTGTGAAATGCACTTATTGACTTTCTGACAGAGAGGTAGATGAGAATAGATGAGAATATCAAGACCACTCTCATGTAAAACTACTCTCTATGTAGTTTGCATAGCTTAGCATAAAGACTGGAAACAGCTGGCCTGGTTCAGCTTTATATTTACACTACAGTAGTATTAACATATCACATCCAACTTTCTGCCCGAAAGTGAATGACCATATTTCCCAAAATGTTGAACTTTTGTTTTTGGATTATGTGCTTTGCTTGAGTTTAAACCAAAAATGCTAGAATATAGGGTGCCCTAAAACCTTTGAGTGACAGTGTTATACTCTAAGGGATTTTAATGACCTGATTCTAGGTATCAGAAGAAAAACCAGCAGAGCTAAGTGGAGGCACAAGCACTGAGCAGCACACCTCCGTGCCCACCGCCATCACTGATGCCCCTGTTCCCACTTCTTTGGAAGTCTCCAGCAGCTTAGTTCCTGGCAGTGATGCACTCAGCCAGTCAGAGGGCCTACCCCAGGGGCCGGCACAGTCCAGCCCTGACCCCGATTCATTCTCTGACTCCTACTCCCACATAACCCCCTCCCCTGATGAGCCCCCAGCGTCATTGCTGAGCACAGAGACTCTGGGAGGGATGGAGTTTACGCAAGAGGAAGAGAGGCTTGCACAGGAAGGAACACTGCATCCATTAAATGGGGAGGAGCTACATCAGGAAGAGGATGAGACAGACCTGTCTCCAAGGACGACTGATTTAGGGAAACAGGCAGGTATGAACAGCAACACTCTGGTCATTATTATATTAATATTATAACCTTAGCACCAGTTTTTGTTATGTATATGCTGTTAAACATGACAAAGATCGTCACGTGGTATGCCTGTATCCTCCCCTTTCTTTTTTTGGAGACTAAGCCATATGTACTATTTGTGTTTGAAGTGTACTTGGTGGACCAGCTGGTTATGGACTTGTTCAGTATCTGGGCCAGGAAGTTGTCTGGAGAGGCTGTGGTTGGTATGAGGAAGGGAGCATGATGTGACAGAGAAACTCTTATTTGCATGACACCCTGCAGAAGTAAATTGGCTTCAGAGGGACTGGGACCTCTAAAGTTTTTTGCAGTGTGGCGTTTTTGTCTGCAGCTCTTTGTCTCACTACAGCATTACAAAAATCAGTCTTCTTTTGCTCTGTTGTGCATTCTCTTATACATTATTTGTTTAGCAACTAGAGTTCAGTGTCAGTGAGCGAATCTTTGCGGTACTTGTTTATAGCACCATCGCTCTTTAACAATAAAATGGGATGCAGATAGTTTGGAAAGTTTAAAGACTGTTGTTTCAAGGTGCCAGAAGTTCCAAAATGAAGTGTTTGAATCACTTTATGCAGTTTAATGGAAAATAAGGAATGGCAATGGAGCAAATTAACCAGTGTGCCATGCATAGCAGAGCCAATAAAGAAGCAAGTCTTACCTCCCATGAGGAGTTTTGTCCTATACTTCAGGATCAGACCAGTTACAGCACCATACCTGCTGTGCAATGTAATATCAGCTCTCTGTGCAAGAGCAAATTTGTGCCCAACAATGTGCAACAGCTTTGCTTTAAAAAAAAAAAAAAAATGTCAGAAAATAAAACTGTCTAATGGATACCCACAAAGTAAATGATCCGCTGTTTTCACCGTTTATGCCTTGGGGAAAACCGTAAAGCAAGGTAATTGTCAAGATATACTTCAAAAACAGCTCTTCATACTCTTTCCTATACTGCTTAAGATTCCCCTGTGGATTCAGAGGTGGGTGAGGAGAGGGCTGAGAGGACGGAGGAGGAAGGAGAGTCAGAGGTGAGGAGGAGGTCTCTCTTAGCAGCTCTGGAACGGATCGGGAGGGCAGAGGAGGAAGAGGAAGGAGAGGAAGAGTTTCAGCTGCCACAGCGAGAGGAAGACAGCGGGTTCTCTGTGAACAAGTGCATCCTTGGTGCTGTCATTCTGCTAGGCCTCGGCACCATCTTTTTCTCAGGTAGGCATCCCTTCCCAATTCCCATGTTATTTTAGATGGATTTTTTTAAGTTGTTAAAGTAAGGTTTGATAGAGGAAAGTGGTGCTAACAGTGGATTAGATAAAGGGTACTTTGAGACTGAGGTGTGTTATACCTGCAGGTGTCTTCATGGACCTGGATGAGGGTAGGTTTGTGGGTGCATGAGTGAGTGACTGAGTTCTTTCTTGCAGCATGTGTTTGTATGTGTGAATGTGCATGCAGGAAAAAAAAAAAGTTTTGCATCTGACACTTTTTAAAAGTAAGCCTTCAAAGCTCTGCATGCTTTTGAGGGAGAGAGTGATTTAGGCACCTTTGCATGATTTGGTTCATTTTTTTAGGCTTATTTGCTGTTGGTAAATGAAAACTTTGTACCACATCAGCACAATGTGTCCATGTCTTTTCTAGTTAAGTTTTAGGTTTTTATGATTTTTTTCTTAGCATGAACAGTGTAAAATGTTGCAGGAACATTGAAGATGAGGCAAAAGTTGGTACAGAAAATTAGCTAAATTGGAAATACAAGGTTTTCAGCCAGCAATTAATACATTGTTCCTAATCTTTCCTTTGGAAATGATGCAGTATGTATGCCTTTACTCAGCTCAGCAACACACATTTTATTGCCTTGGTTTTTTGTTTGGGTGGGTGTCACTTTTTTCAGTAATAAGCAACAGAGTGTATCTTCTGCTTGTGTTCTTTGACTGAGTATTATGAATATCGAAATAAAGCTTTGCATAATGATTTGCAGAGAGTGATTATGGTACCAGGGAACTGAAAGATTCAGAGGTTCCAGGAAAACAGGTCAGTCTGACATCAATTTTTCACTTCTTTTCTCTCCGTCTACTCTGTCTAACTTTCACTCATTATGCCATTTTGTGTATAAGGACAATGAGCACCGCAGCATGAAGGTTTAGTGTGATATGCTCAGTAGGAGACCACCCACAACGCTGGCAGCATTACTGCTATTGTCTACCAACTGTGTTTCTCTGGACTTTTGTTCTTTCCAATTTCATCAACACATACTGTTCTCTCATTTCCTGACTACTTTGTCTGGCAATAATGATTCTGAAAAGTCCTCTAAAGCCTTGCCATTGTGTTGTACTGCGTGTATAATTTGTTGACAGGAGTGGCTTAATCCGGAGGTTCCTCCACCCCCAGTAGATGCTGACAGTACAGAGCTTCTAAATAAGTTAGCCAAAGGGAACCAGCATATTTCTGTGCTACAAGCCCAACTTCAGGTGCGACTCCATTCTGTCTCTCACTTTATTCCTCCTCTATATGTGTGTGCAGAATACATAAACTATGTATATGAGTGTGCATTTAAAGGTGTCACTGAGCGTGTAATATTCTCACCGGGCCCTCTTTTCCTGTTCTTTTTCTTTAAACAGGCACAGGGAGAAGAGCTAAAAGTAGCCAAGGGACAGGCAGCAGAGGGAGCAAAGGAGCGGCTGCGGTGGGAGGAGGTGGAGAAGGAAAACAGTAGGTTGAAGACAGAGATGGCATCTCTCCCTGTTCTTCAGACAGAGAATGAGAGGATGAAGAGAGAGCTGGAGTCTGTCCCGGCCCTACAGAAAGAACTAGACACACTGAGATCGACTGTGACTGAATTAAAACGCTCCTCAGGTACAAAGGGACAGAGGGAGGAGGTAGGGAGGGGACGTGACGAAGGGTAGAGGATGTAGTAGGATGATAGTTATTAGAAAACAAGGGAAAGTGTAGGACATTTCTTCCTTTACTCTTCTTCTGTTTTCTCACTTGACTGCTCACTGTTCATCTTTGTAGTTGTAACAACTACTTGTGTTTCCTTCAGCAGCCAGTGAAGCAGTTCAAGCGCCTGTGAAGCCCACTCCATCGCCCCCCAGTGGCCAACCAGAGGACAGCAGGCAGGACACAGCTGGAACTGTAGAAACACAGGCCAGGAAACCATGGGATGACCAGAAGGAGAAGAAGACAGATTGGAAGAAGGAAAAACATGACATTGGTGAAAACAAGGGGTGGAAAGAGAGAGAAAAAACTGAACGAAAGGAAGGAGAGAAAAAAGAGCGCAAAGATGGAGGTAAAACAGAATGGAAAAAGGGAAAACATGAGCAAGGAAAATTTGACAAAGAGAAAGATAAGGTAGATAAGCAGAAGAGGCACAGTGATGAGACAAAACAATTGAAGGAGAAAGAGTGGAAGAAAGAAGTGGGGAGCAGAGGTGATGAAGGAAAGCCATGGAAGGCTAGGGAAGGGAAGAAAGAACAGATAGAAAAGAGTGAGAGAAAAGATAGGAAGGAAGAGAAAGATTGGAAAAAGGCAAAGCATGAGAAAGTAAATGAGGGTAAACAATGGAAAGGTAAGGAGGAGAAGAAGGATTGGAAGGGAGGAAAGGACCGTGAAGAGAAGCACAAGGGGAAACGCGAGTGGAAGGGAGAGAAGGAGTGGAGGAAAGTGAAAGACGGCTTCAAGGGAAGTGGCAATGAGAAATGGGAGAAGAAAGATTGGAAAGAGAAAGGAGAGAGGAAGGAGTGGAGAGGTAAAAATGGCAAAGATGAGGGTAAAGATCGGAAAGGAAAGGGTGAAAGGAAACAGTGGGACGAGAGCGAAAATCACGGCAAGAATTATGGTAAAGACAGGAAAGGGAAGGATGAGAGGAAACACTGGAACGAGAATGAGTGGAAGAGTAAAAATGGTAAAGGTGATAAGGAATGGAAGAGGAAGAATGAGAGGAAACAGTGGAACGAAAATGAGAGGAAGAGTAAAAATGGTAAAGGTGATAAGGAATGGAAGAAAGGGGATGAGACGAAACAGTGGGAAAGGAAAGAGGATGAGTGGAAGAGAGGACAGAAAGAGAAAAAGCACAACGGAGATTGGAAAAGGGACAGATCAAGCGCTGAAAAACACAAAGATGAGCACAAATTTTCCGGTAATCACAATAATGACCACCATGAAAAGCATGAGTGGGGAGATAGGAAAGCCCCTCACACACATCGCAGACCCTCCATGGAACAGCCTGAGTACTGGGTCCAGCAGAGAGACCGGCTCCAGCACAACCCCAAACCACCACAGCACTGTAACTCATTGGAGACCTGCGCTCAGGCCGAGGGGCTGCTTCCTGTCCCCTTCCCTGAGTTTGAGGCCATCCTCCGCGCTTACCTAGCCAAAGCAGAGGAGGTTGGAGTGGATGCTTCCAAAACAGAGGAGCTCAAAAAGCTAGCTGCCAACTTCTTCAAGGATGGGGTCTTTGTTCATGACCAGATGAGCTTTCAAGATTTTGCGGAGGATGTGGGAGATATTCTGGAAGATATGGTGGAAGGGGATGAGAACGGGGAGGAGGAGGAGGATGAGGAGGATAGCGCCATAGAGCAAGAAATGGAGGAGTTTGAAAGAGAAGTCATGAAAAAGTTTTCAGTGCCAGGAGCGGGAGAGAAAGAGGAGAAAATCAAAGGGGAGTGGAGGAAGGAGAGCGGACGAGGACGTGGCTGACGTGAAAAAAATTGATGGATCTGTCGAAAGTAGCTGAGAGGAGTCATGACAGATGAGGGGTTATTCAAAGGGAACACTTGCTATTGGACCACAAATGCTTACAAGTATACATTAATCCTCCTGTCATCCTTTTTTTTTTCTTTCTTTTTTTTTTTTATTTTATTTTATACAGGATCTTATTTTACGATTGCCGTCTGCTGTCCCGGTGATACAACTTATAATTTCATTTCACTGTTTTGGGGAAGTTTTGTATTTCACCTGCACACATGCTCACATCTTAGTACACAGTGGTGTAGAGAAAGGGCTTGCATCTAAATCAGACTATAGGGTTTATTTGGGTGGATGTACAAGAGAAGAAGACTGCACTTAAGCTTCAGTGTTTTCCCTGTAATGTAATGACACTAGTTAAGCATAATGCCTACAGTAGCTACTCCTTGTGTCCATAGAAAACTCTCCAAAACGTCCAGCTTCATATATCTGACTGAGCACCTGCAGCTCATGTTGAACATCCACTGGTGTGAAAGTTAGTTCTGTAGATACTGTAACTTCCTCTCTTTGCATAGGGAGATTAAAGCTGTTAGACTGAGTTGGATGTTACTCTGCTTTGACTCTCATCTCTAGAATAACCACTGTACAGTCTCAGTCACACATGACACCTCTTCCATTGCAAACAGCACTGTGCACTGTTGGAAGTCCACCTATTCACTGATCAGGCCTGTACCTACAGTATGTCATCTTAATGGAGTAATTACTTAAGCCTGACTTTTAATGTCAAATTACCTTCAAAACATAAACAGTTTTTTATGAAGGGTGGAGTGAACGTGAACTGCTGAAATGGTTTAGTGAATATTTTATGTGAAACTATAGAAATCTGCATTGGTTTTGTTTTGAATGTTTGTACATATTGCATTAAACGTGTTTAAGAACTATGCTGAAATATATAGCTAAATTATTTTATAGAAGTTGGCATAATATAGGCAGAAAACAATTGGCGGGCACATAAAATATTGACATGTTGAACATGTGTTCCTTTTCAGGTACAGAACTTGTATTGTGCACTAAAATGTCCTTAATTGTTTTATTATGAATGTAACATTTGTTTTTATTGGTTAAGTTGGTCACTTAGCACTTAGGTCATGGGAAATAGTTTTCAGAAATAGCAGTAATAGGTTCTTTTTTTATTTCTTTAAACGCTAACTTGTGAAATGTTGCTAATTCAAGGACCTACAGCCGAATACTGATTGTCTTTCAGAGGGTAACAATGCTGCATATAGACCTTCGTATGTTGGGATGCTCATATTTGGCCATTTTATTGTTATAAGAGCAGAATAATAAATTTGGTGCATCCATGTGATGAAAAAAAATGTATTTTGTCATTTTTGCTCACTTGTGAAATAATTTAAACAGTTACCTGCAAGCAAATGCTATTGGATTTTATGAGTTCTGATGATTCTGCAGTGTTGGAAAGACTGAGATTTCTTTTTATTTTATTTAATGTTAATTATAATTTTATGGTTATTTGATCAATTGTCTTACAGTTTCTGTTGAGAGTCAGTGGGGGCTTTACTTGTTTGCTGACAGATTAATACAACATGAGTGTCCTCCTCTTCATGGACCATGGATTGCCTTTGCCAGATTTATGTCTTTGTGCTCAGGGATACTTTTTTATTGTCCCTTCCCTTTAGATTCTTTGCATCTGGATGTGTGGAGCAACAACTTGGCTGATGTCAGCAGAAGAAAAGAGAGGGTGAGATTGACTATGATGTCATACAGTCACTGTCTGTCTGTTTTGTCAGTCAATAATTGTGCCTGTTCGAGACCAGAAACTATAGTTCCGAGCTGGAGAGATAAAGACTTTTTTTTTTTTTTTTTTACATTAATACTGTAGACCAGTACAGATAATAATACTGTAAAATTGCTGTACTGTGGCTTCAGTGGTAATATCACACAGACAAACAAAAACACACAGCTATGTGCTCATCCATATCCTGCTGCCTCTGTGTAAACCAAAGTTTCATGCAGAGTTGTGTTCCCTAACGTACACTTCTTTGTAATGAATAACTACATAATAAAGTCTGTGAAAGGAGACGCAGTAAATCAGTCCAGTGGCACACCTATAAGACCGTATGACTTTAAGGAACTCTGAGTTTCCCCCACACTGATTTCATTTTTGAACAAAACTTTTTTTAAAGCACAGGATGCTTCTACTCTCTGGGCCCAAAACTGGATGAGTGGGTACAACAGGCAATCAAGAAATCCGAGACGTATAAATGATGTTTTGAAACATAGGCAAACAAGCCCTTAGACACAAATACAACTAGAGCTAAGCATCAATCATAAGAACAACTTGCAGCATCACCCCATGGAAAACCCTGATGCTTCTACACTGCTGTGTATTGTGCTGTGACTTCTCAGTTGTCTCTGTAAGACATTTATTTTGTTAGTAGCTGCACTCTCCTTTCTGCAATGATGGCCAAGGGAATGGAAGGAGGAGTAGTGTAGACTGCAGTTTCAGGTGTATGGGGATATACGGGTGTGTGTGTATCTGTGTTTGTGTCATACAGCTGAGACAAGAAAACAATGTGTGGGTATATTTGGCCGATAAAGCTATTGTGCTTGTTAGCACTAACTGCCTCCCTAATATGCCAGTTGTGCACATCCTGTCCGAGGTCTGGCTTAAATAATGTGACTCTTCTGAGGTGAAACCCAAGTGCCTCGTTCTCAAAAGTTTCTGCAACACAGGCTGTATAATTATACCTGATTTACTGCTTTCTTTTTGCTCTCTACAGCAGTCTCACCCACAGTTGCACACACATACACAAGAATGGAAAAATGTTAGACTACTGTCCATGCATCAGCATGAACTGAGCAAAACATTAAACTGTTAGTGCACACACATTGTGATATGTTTAAACTGACCTAACTTGGATTGCCACTCTGAGTTAGTTTGGGGTTTTCTTGAATGAGGTGATTCATCCAGTAATCCTTAACTTCTGCCAGAGACTAGTTACACGCTGAAGTTGCATCTGAAAATGTAAACGCGTCATGGAAAAAGGTCAGTGGTGTTTGGGTTTACACTGTTACTAATTGCAGTGAATAGTGTACCAAAAAGAAAGCTGTAAATATATACAGACAGATTAGTGAATGTTTTATCTTCTTTACCAGGAGAGGAAGGCTAGAAAAGACCAGGAAGACTCGTGTTGGAACAATTTACCTACACACATACCTGAGTTGGTGAGTCTGATTTCTGTTGCTACATCAAATTCTAGTTCAGGTGCTGTTGTTTCTCTTCTAACCCAGACTGTCTGTCTTTCAGTTCATGATGGAGTCTGCTGTTGCTGTACTGGTGTCCCAGTTCAAGGCGTATGCTGGCAGTGATGGTTCCTCTGACACACTGAGCAGAGACGAGTTCCACAGACTGGTCACGTCGGAGCTCCCCAACATGGTCAAGGTAAGGATTGTAGGTTTACCAAACAACAATAAATGTAGTGATAGACTTTTGAAATGTAGTTGTATTTGTAAAGTTTTGTCACTATGGTGTTCTTATATATACAGTCTATATGTATATATATGTATATATATTCCAATGTTTATTACATCCATTGAGATATTTAGCTGATTGCTTTTTCTTGTGAATGTGAAATATATCTGAAGTGTGCTAATTTACAAGCAGTCTTGTTACCCTGATGGAGTAGCTTTTTTGTACAGTATATGCTAAAATGACTTGCAGCATTATGACTAGTGATTCTGTATTTTTCTTCTTGTCAACAAATCCCATGAAAACACCAAAACCAACAGTGACATAATCTGACCAACAGGTTTTGCCTGTGTAGCCAAAGCCTGGTACAGCTTATTCTTCTGCTGCCATAGAGCTCCATTGTTGTCCACAAACTATTGAGCCACACTATTGTTCCTTCATTACCATGAACATGGTCACGGCAGTTTATTTTGAGTCGATCACACACACACACACACAGACACACACACACAACCACTGCCATAAACACTCATTCGTCCACAAATAACATTTGCTAAAATCTACAGTTCCCACCTATGTTGTGAATCCCTGAGCCTTTTAATGATAGAAGTATGTATGTGTAACTTGTTTTTAAAGATTTGCATCTTTAGTAGTTTTGCCTTGTTGTTTTTTGTCTTTTTTTTTTTTTGTCTTTTGATGGGATTTGTTGACCATATTCATAGATTTTGACGAGGAGCTATTTCTGCTGTGTGTTTGAAAGATAAGAGTCAGTAAGATATTCTAACTTTGCTCTGCTCCTTTTTGTTTGTCAGGCAAATCAGCTTCCTCATAAGGGTGGATTCATATTGAAATGGTTATCATCTGGATGCCATATTGGCTCTTATTTCTCTGACCATGTAATTAAGTCTTAGTCATCACTCTTGTACGTGGGCAGTCTTTAATGCATGTGGTCTTAGTGTACCTCTGAGTCACATAACAGCACTTAAAAAGAACATTTTAGAAGATTTTACCCTTTCCACTCCTGCCTGTGACCTTCAGCAGGAATGAGTAGTTGTATAGCAGGATATAACTACATTTTATGTTTCATTTTATACGTTTCAAGAAAACAATGAGTCTGTCATGAAGAAAAGGTTTCCACCCTTCAGAGACTTGGAAATCTGGCCTTGTTGTGGTCGTGTTGTCTTTACTCTGCATGTTTAACCAGAACACAATGGTAGAAAGTAGCAGTTCCTGTGGCCTGACAAAGAATACAGGGCTGCCTCTTCCAAGTGTGGAAAATTCCATGTGTTTCTGCTCTCATGAAGAGTTGAAATAAACACAGTGGCCACTAGATGGTGACATAGTCAAAGATCCTTGTGCCAAACCACCTCTGCTGATGTTGCATGAATTTGTGAACTAGTGTGCTGTGCCAGTGGCGCCAGCAGCTTGCCCCTGTCTCATCTCACCACACGAGCCCTGGATCATCCACTGAGCCTGTCAGGGTTGTTTTCAGCATTTGATACATGTATCTTCCTGTTTTCCTGCAGAATGCTGGTGACCCTGCTGTTGTTGACCAACTTATGAGCTCATTGGACAAGGACAATGATGGAGAGCTCAGCTTCCTGGAGTTCTGGCAGCTGATTGGACATCTTGCGAGCAAGCATGGGGGGTTCAGCCAATAGAGTGCCCCCAGATACTCTGTAACAGTTCCACGTGTGTTAACTGATTTGCAGTCATACAGTTACGAGAAAAAAATGGGAAATCAGCCAAATGGAAAACACCCTAAAGTTTGTTTCAACTGCACACTGTGTTTTTATCAGTGGTCTGCTTTTCTTTTCACCCTGTTCTCTCAGCAGCTGCTGCCAAACTGGCACACACACTGTCACAGAATACTATTGAAAGATTTCAGCAGTTTTAAAACCAGCCCAGTCTGTTTCATACCCCCCCCCCCACACACACACACACACACACACACATACACACACTCACACACATACACACACTCACAGCTGCTTGTGCTTACAGGTCTGTGAGGGTGTTGTAGAATGGGAATGCATTGTCTGAAAGCTGAGAATGTGTGTATAAGCATTATGTGTTCTTGGCTTGTCTGACTCTTGGAAACAGGCCTCTTGGTGTTTGTCATCTCTCTCCAGGACACAAACAGAGGTGTGGTGTTGGCAGAACAAAATTTGCTTTAGTAAGGCTGGAAATAAAGTGTAAATGAAATGTAAATACGTGGGTGTCTCTTGCTTCTCAGGCCTTCATTTGTTCATTTGTTCATTAGTTTTATTTCTAGTGAGCTCTATCTTTAAAACCTTTCCACAAGTGAGTAAAGTTTCAGGGTGTGGTTTGAGTACATCTGTGTATTGGGAAAGCTTTGAACACGCGCGCACTCAGTCATGAGCGCGTGCTTGTTCTTACACGTTGGGAGAAAGTATCTGCTAGGAAAAATAGCAGAGATGAATGTGCGCGTAAATAATCTCAACATTTTTGTAATAAACCACATTATAAAAACTTTCTGTTTTTTGTTGAGCAGCGGAAATGTTTGTAAGAAAATGTTGCTGAAAACTGTTGTGTTGCTCAAGCTGCGCCTCTCTCCACATTCCTTCTCTCTCAGGCACACGCCCTATGACAATGAAAAAAAAAAAAGTTGGCTGTGGTGAGAAGTTAAATCACGGAAAAGATATGTGTTGCAGCTTAATCCAGCCCAAGACTGAAGAGGAGGATCTCTGAGAGAAAAGGAGTGCAGCTGCTGAAATAGATTCTTGCCTTTTGTTCCCTGTCCTAACGGTGAGTTGCCTTATTCTGATTATGACTTTAGTGCTGAGCTCTCTCTGTGATAGCGAGATGTTTTAGTCCAAACTGTTTTCTAGGCAAACAAGAAAATGCTCAGTTTAGCTGATTTCCTCCACTGTCATCAATTTTGTATAATTTGCGAGCGCCTCTATTGTCATTAGCCATCTTGGCGGCCACAGGGATCGGGTTGTCCTTCTTTGTAATTTAACCCCAATCCCTTTACACTTCCAGAGAAACCCGAGACACGTTTACTTATTTATTTGCTGTATGTCAGTCCTGCCTCTGGCTGCTCTACAAATTGTCAGGATTAGTTGTGGCAAAATGTAAATGTGGGACAGAGGCAAGCCCCCTGACATCTCTGTTACGCACGGCGCTGATTAGTTTTGGCGCATTTGCGCTGAGGCCTCTATCGGCCCGTTAAACAGCCACACTGTGATGACTGTGACGGCGGTCAGATTTGGCTCGAATCAGTCTGAATTATTAACGTTATATGGGAAGAATCCGGTAGCGAGACTCCAGTGGCTTCAACCGGGTGTAGTTTAATGACGCGGAGGAGAAATAGCGACCTGGCGCGATGACAGGTAACATGCTCTGGAGGAAGTGAGTCAGACACGCCTAGTTCAAACAGCAGGAGCATAGAGGAGCTGATCGGTTACTAATCAATGCTCGTGATCGAACTATCGGGCGCCAGCGCAGAATAATGTCCCCTGTGGTCATCCCAAGGATTAAAAACCTTTATTCTAACCCCTTACCAACATTTTGTGGCAGCTTGTGTCAGCTGGCGGGGTGGTGAGGTGAGGTGAGGCGTGGATCAGGTGGGTTGGGTGGCGTCACCTGATTTACCTGTGGACTGGTTTGTACTTGTCAAGCCTTCAAACTAGTTTCAGCTCTCACTATATCTGGCGTCCTCACCAGCGTCTGCGCGATATTTCTGCACTATATTCAGGGTTTATTTGATTAAGTTGAGAGGCAGGCCTACTATGCAAATACTATATGATTCATAAATGGTAAGAGAGTTTAATTCTCATCCGCAGTACCAGTAGGTCACCATTCAAACATGGAAACACTAATGACAAACAGTACAATATGGTATAAGATACATATTTATTAAAATATGTATTTATCATTTGTTGAACCACAAGTCCTGCTGTGATTGGAAACCTCTTTTGCAAGGGAGACAGAAAATAAAACAAATAACACAAAGAATGCTGAAATGAGCCACAGAGAAAACAGGAAGAGTCGTTTACCTCTTAATCTAAATTGTCTTAAACTCTGCCAGAGAACCAGATTCCAAACCCAGTTTCCTTCATTTGATATTTTTTAAGTTTTAAGTTTTTAACATATTATATAAAGAATATAAAGAAAAATTAACTAACCAAATTCCAAACGAGCTTGTGCAGCAGTTTCCGATCAGGATCCTGTTCAGGGTGACAAGATATATCTGATGGATTATAGGAAAGTAGAAAAAGCATGAAATTATATTTATTTTTTCAGGTGTTCCTCTAATCCTTGCTTTTTCCACTTAGGGATTGTTGGAAAGTTCGGGCCTCTAAAAATAACTTCACTGTTTTGTTCATCTGGTCATAACATATACTCATATGCCACTGGTAACAGTGGGTTATGTCTTAAGACAAAAAAGACGGGAAACCACTGAGATGGTGCAAAATTCTTGTAAAATGCCACAAAATAGGAGCAGACATTCAAATATAACAATGTCCTGGGCTTCCCACAAGCATTCGTCACACTTGAGTCATTATGATCGTAATCTCCACGTTATGAATCTCAGTCCAGTGCAAGTGCTGAGAGTCTATAGGAGAGTTTCATGTGTATTCAGCACACACCCGCAGCGAGGCCTCTTCTTGCTCTTATCAGGTAAAACCTACTACATGTTCCTTTTCTACCCATTTGTAATTCTGTGGCCCTGATGTCTCCAGTTCTGACCGAAGGCGTCTTGGTTTCATGTTCGTCTCATTACATTTGGAAGAGACCCTAATGGATGGTGGGCTGTCAGACATTTTGATATATAGCCTGTACAGATACAAACAAACACACACACACACACACAGACACGCACAGACACGCACACACACAGACACTGGTCGGCCTGCTCCTGTGCTGCTGTTTGTCTTGTAGACGATGTTAGGAAGGTGTTAGGACAATTATAGTAACCTATTAAATAATGATGAACACCATGCTGATGACAGATGCTCACTTGTATGTAGGAAAGAGTTGTGTGTGTGTGTGTGTGCGTGCGTGCGTGCGTGCGTGCGTGCGTGTGCATGCATGTGTGCTGGCATTGCAGGGAGACATGAAACAGAATCCAGGGTTTGGGTGGCTGCTCTCACTCACCCAGTAATTAGGTTAATGCAACAGAAGTCCTAATTGGTATCGTCCTTCTTTAGATGTGTGTGTGTGTGTGTGTGCGCGTGTGTTCGCGTGCGCGCATGTCTGTCTTTCTGTATGTCTGTCTGTCTGTCTGTATGTCTTTGTGTGTGGGTCGGTGTACATAGGCAAGCATTGAGGTGTGACATCTGTGTCAGATGGGAGACTTACCAGCTTCTACGGTTACTTCAACATCACCCCAGGCACCCATCATCATTACACTGCTGCCTTGTGGTAGTTTCCAATACTCACTGGAAATCCTGCAGCGAGGTCCCACCCCACACTGCTGTGATACTTATCAACTCTACTCAAGTGTGCAGCATTTATTCTGGCCTTTTCTTTTCGGTGAAGAGTTGCCTTGGCGATCTTGTTTGTTGAGACAACACAGAGGTAAACGGGAGCAGAGACCTAGAGAGACCCCTCTGTTGGCTGAATTAGGATACTCAAGGTTGGCTGTACTTTTTTTTAAGAGGGAACAAGCATAACATTCTCTATGTCCCAGCTTCATATGACCAAATAAACTGTATCTACTGCAGCAGTTTTAGTACTGTACTGTACCAATAATATACAGTATGTACTAGATACTAATTATCATACTGGTTTTGCAGTCACTGTATAAGAAATCAATATGCTTGAACATTTTTTATCAGCAGGAAATTATGCAATAAATGTGCAATCAAACTGCTCGCGTGTCCCGGGTCCATACAACATACTAACTGTATACAGCATAAACAAAATACTAATTGTACAGAAGATATACTGTAGACAAATCGTCATGTTTTTGCAGTTAGTATACCAGAAAAGTTCATTATAATTTAACAATTTCAATAAACAAGGAATTGTGCAATGGTGGATGTATTAAACACCACAAATAGACATAGGATTTGATATTTATTTTCCTCAAGTGCTCCTAGATCTGTTTTACCACCATCAGCACTTCATTTTAATTTGTAAACATCACATGAAGGAAGCAAAAGACTTCATATGTATATATGTATATTTTGCTTTCTGAAATCAGAATCAGATCAATTTTTATTTCATTTCATTTTTTGCAGCTGTAAGTAGCCTCTCTATCTCAATTGTGCATTGCTCTGTGACACAATTGGCCCTTTTCACAGCAGATATTTGTCCCAGTAGAAAAAGCTATACAATGGCTCTGTTCTATTCAAGACGACAGTGTGATAGGGGGAGCCAGCATGCACAGCGCCAGGACCCTGAAAATAAAGCAGCTAAATGGAATTTGTTAACTTCATTATTTACATCTGTGCTTTTTCTGTTGTGACATGTCCAAACCTAGTGGTGTTAATCAACAACACACTTCAAATTGGCACGTAGTATGGAATTGGGATGTAGCTATTGTTTTCTAGATCTGACATTCCAATGAAAGCATGAATGTTGTTCCCATTGCCATCCTGCAATGTTCAACTGGCAGTAAGAAATGCGTGACACAAATTAAAACTTCAGTCTGCATGTCTCCAGTGTTCAGCCGAGGATTTAGCTTCAAATGCCTCTTAGATTCTCTCAATAAAAGCAGCATTTGATGTTTGCATTCCGCCTAGTTTAATCAGTTAGTCCTCGGCTGACTGGCTGGGTGATGTTTTTCAGCTCATACTCGAGCACAGAATGCAGTGTGTTCCTACAGTGTGAGGGGATGTGTGCTGCAGCAGACGGGCAGCAGGCAGTAATCTGAACCTGTGGCCTCCCGCTGGCTTGTGGGGATCAGATGTCCACCGTCAGAGATCACAGCTCCCATTGTGTTTACCTCAGAGACTCCCCTCCTCTTCAGCCTTCCATCACTCCCGCTCTCTTGCTCTGTTTACCTCAGAGAGCCTCCGGGCGCGGCCCCTCCATCTCCCCCCGTTCCCTCTCCTCCTCCTCTTCTATGCTGACATCACTTGTGTGTCTCACCTTTCTCACATGTTTATGTTCAGAGGGCGTAGCCACACATATCCAGTTCAAATATAATTTCAATATGTGATCTAACGATCTGTCATTGCTGCACATTTATGACTTAAATGGCAACTCAGGTTCCTAATCACTACTATAGCTTTTCAATAAATCAATATAATCATTCAATTTTCTATCAATATTTTGACTATTTCCATCATACAAGGCATTTTAAATTAGGTGAGATGTTTTACTAACACATCCTAATATATGATATGATTGCACATAATTAATTGTGAAGAAATCCTAATCTTCATCTGTCAGCTGTGCAAAAGCATTCCAAGGTTATTATGCACATTTCTCCTTTCTGCAATGCAAACAAATGATCCACTAAATAACTGAAATAAGCCTTTTATCCAGCCAAAGCCCAAAGTAAATGTATTTTCATATTAATAAAAATGCATGGGAATGGAATTAGTAACCTAACGGCATGATGTCTGAGTGTCTGAGATATGGTCATATCTCCTCTTGTCATGCCCTCAACTCTCCTCTCCACTTTTTGTCCTTGCCTTCCTCTCTTTAGATATGGAGTCAGCCATTCAGACAGTTGTAACCACATTTCTCAGTTCTGCCAGGGGGAGGGAGAACCTAGATGGGAAATCCTTCCAGAAACTGGTAAAGAAACAGCTCGGCGGCATCATGGAGGTGAGGACCTACATAACTTTTTGCTGCTCTTTAGCACCCTTTGCTGTAAACAAATAATCCATGAGTATAGAGGAAGTGTTTTTTCCTATCTTTGTCCTGGAAGGTGTAAACATGTCAGTACTAACAGTAATGCCTGTTTGCTTCCATCTGTCCCTCTGTGTTTTGCTCAGGATACAAACAGTTCCTCTGCCATCAAGGAGATGCAGCGGGGACTGGATGAGAACAGCGATGGAAAGGTCAGCTTCCAGGAATACCTCACTCTGATTGGCTACGTGGCCAACTCCCTCAGTCAGAGCAAGTGTGGATCCAACGCAGACACATCGTAGATGCTTGTGTACCTGCAGTGTTTGATCCATCAGCAAATTAACAGCCTTTTTTTTTCTTTTTGCACCTTTTAAGTATCTTTTCTCATTTCAAAATTTTCCAGAGATCATGTATACATTTTTTTACACAACAGTCCGTAATAATTTTCATTCACTTAATCCAATAGTTGTGTAATGCTCTGAACTACACTTTAATGTCTGTCCAGATGAATCTTTTTTTTCTGTCACATCATACTGATCTCCACTGTCAAGGACATGTTGAAGGACTCTGAGCTGGATGTCTTTTTTTTATATATCAATTAGACAAATGATACTTACTATATTTTCAAAAATAAAAACTTTATATTAAATCCATACTGTGTGCAGTTTTTCATTAGTATTTCATCGATGAGCAACTCGTCTCATTGCTGGTGTTCACCATTGACTTCCATTATAATTCCGCTAGGAAACGACAAATACATACATTTAAATACTGTATGCGCACAGTGGTTTCATTCATGTGGTTTGACATTGACCCACAGGCACCTCTGCAACGATGTCTGTTCCTTTCACAGCTACCAGCAACACTTGCTAAATTTAGCCGTGACATCCATGGCTAGTCAAACTCAGCAGCCTTTAGATGCATCAACTATTGCAACCAGATCCTGACATACAGTATACGCTTCCTATTGTGTACCATCCTCCACTCTGCAACACTATACATACACACATATGGTGCAGATAAGTGCGCGCGCACACACACACACACACACACACTGTGCTACCCCACTCACAGATAAAATATACTGCAGCAACAATACATAAACAAGAAGATGCACTTACAGTGACGGCAGATTCAATCTTCATCTTGCAATGACAGTGCTTTTGCATTAATCTTGATGGTGTTTCTTTTATAAGCATGATCCTCTAGATCATTCATTCAAGTGTACATGATGATGTGTCTCTTTCATTTATTTTTGCTCTTCATTTACTTTTTATGCCCTTCGCTGTATCGATTACATTGCTTGTAAGTATGTTTTCCTGTCCAAATGCACCTGTATACTGAACCTTTTTCATACGTTTTGCGCATGCATACGGTGTGTTCCGAATGTATTTGTGAAAGTGTGCATGTGTGTGTGTCCTTGCATGAACAAGTTTGCCTTGGGGTGTGTTTTGTAGTCTTTCTATGGGGATTTTTCTGCATGGCTGCCAGGTGTGATGGCTCCATTCATATGTGCTACACTAATCCTTTGGATACTATATCAGGCATGACACCCGTCTCCTCCAGTAAACAACTTACCCCAACACCTACCTGAATTCCATTTTTGCTGCTTAAAATCAATTTTAGCGAGTTGTCAAGTTATTCATCTTTGTATTTATTTTAGTACTCCCTTCAAGCCCATCCTTTGTATTGACATTAAGTACAAAATGGTTGCACAACAAGGTGGCGGGTAATCTGCTGCCACAATAGCGAGCTCTGCCACAGTGAGTGATATGTCCGTGTCTCTGCACCACACCTCATTGTGGTCAGGAAATGCTGTTGGTCTAGTGACATGAGCTCAATCAAAGTATGGATGTTACAGATTAGTTCTGTCTCTCTCAAACTCACTATTCACACTCGATAGCTGCAGAGTTACTTCACTTTAAGTTAAATGAAGTAACCACATAAACCACATTTAATGTGTACAGGTGTACTTGTGGTCATATTAAGGGTAAACCAATTTGCTTAATGTCTTCCTGTAGTTGCAGTACTATTAGTGCTCTCTGTCAATATGTCATCTCTGACAGCAAGCGATGGGGGGGGGGGATCTTACCTGTGTCCATTCAGCAGATAGCAGGTGTCTGATGCGTAAACAGAGAAGGAGGAGAGAAAGAAGGGGTGGGGGGTAGGAAGGAGGAGAAGAGCAACAGGTGGAAGGAGGGAGATGGGAGGAAGGGAGAGGTGGGATGGGTGGAGTGAGGGATGTATTTAAGACGTTGTCCTCCTCATCCTCCTCATCCATCCATCGCTATCAGCTTCTCTCTCTGCACCTGACCAACAGGCCGGCACTCGTCCTCCTCTCAGGTAAGAAGCAAAGAGAAGAGGATGTAGGGAACAGATTTCAACACTGAAAACTGTGTCTCTGCATCTCTCAGGCCATTTTTACTTTGGAAATGTAGATTTTTACTTGTGCAGCTAATGCGTGATGTTGTCTGTAGGTGGACTGCCTGCTCTTTTAAGTCCTGATGCAATTCAGCAACAAAGACAGGAAGAGCTTTCTGTTTATTCACTGATAACTTATGGAACCTCAATGTATCTTGTTATCTGGACATCAGCAAGATAAAGCTTGACAAATGAGTCTTTCTGATAATCTTTTTAATGCTGCTGATTCATGACAGTTTGGTGCATTGTGCCCATGAGGACCGACTGACTGTCATGTGATTGACAGGAAGAGTCTTCACAGTTCAGAGGTGATGTAGGTTCAGGAAAAGGCAAGGACTTACAACTGTCTCCGGTGTTTTCTACCATCCGGCAGAGCTAAAGTAAAAGCCAGCTCAGGTTGCTTCTGTGTGTCCTGGTTACATCTCCTCCACTGGTTCAGCTGTTTTACCAGCTTAGAGTTTCAGTCTTATCAGCTGGCTCACATGTCCGGCTGCTGACTACGTCCTGACTCCCAGAGGTCCTCTTCACCGGGGCAAGGCAACAAACAGATTGAGGATAGGTTTATCTGTGGCAAAATCTTATCAGGAGCACTGGCAGGGAGGAAACACTCCTGATGAGTGAGAGCAAACTTGACTCCAGGGCCGTGCAGGGTTTCTGACTCTGCTGTCACTACAGATAGATATGCTTAGATGCCATCAGTTTGTAGCTATGCGTTACATGCTATGTGTTTTTCTTCATGCCTTATCTGTATATGCCTCTCAGTCAGTCTGGCAGGAGTGTCTAAGAGAGAAAAAGTGTGTGTGCATGCGTTTGTGTATGAGAAAGAGCAACGGAGAGACGCTTTAACCTGTATTGATTTGCAGCAGACTTGTCCTCCATGCTTGAGAGAGCAGATTTTGCAGGCAGAGGTACTGACATGGACTGCTCTCACTGTCTCCTCCTCCCTCCCTTTCTCTTCAATCCTTCTCCAGAATGTCTTTGCCCAACTCAGAGAACGCCTCCACCCTGGAGAACGCCATGCAACTCTTGATCCAGACCTTCCATAAGTACTCTGGAAACGAGGGGGACAAATACACACTGAGCAGGGCTGAGCTCAAAGAGATGCTTACCACAGAGCTTGGCAACTACCTGGGGGTAAGGATGCGCATGTACACACAAGTTTCATGTGTCTAAAATAGATCCGGACTCATTTCTGTTTTATATCCTCACACATGCAGAACGCCCAGGATAAGGAGGCGGTCGATAAGGTTATGGGAGACCTGGATTCCAACAACGACGGGGAGGTAGATTTCACCGAGTTCATCATACTGGTCGGAGCTCTGACTGTAGCCTGCAACGACTTCTTCCTGGAGTACAACGAAAAGCAAGAGAAGAAGAAGTGAACGGCCTCGGGACAAGGTGCAGGGAGGACCTTGTGGGTTTTGCAGGACAGGACAGGACAGGACAGGACAGGACAGGACAGGACAGGACAGGGCGTCCATCTCTCCTGTCTAAAACAGTTTAGACAGGAGAGAAGCACATCCTGTCATGGACTTCACATGCACAAATACACACACACACACACATACACACGCACACACACACACACACACACACACACACACACACGTGCACACACACACACACACACACACACACACACACACGCACACATCTAATTGTCACTCAAGATGTAAATGGTGGGTGTTTGTGTATTTGTCTGCAGTGTCCCATCAATCCATTACAAACCATGTTTATTGCAATGTGAGAGTTTAAGTCAGTTTCAACACCTGTCATTGTTGAATATGTGAATATATCTCTTTCTTTTTCCTCTCATGTATTTTGAAAGACACTCAAACAAAGGAATTCCCCCCTGGAAAGAATAAATGTGACGTTTACTCAAACAATACAATGTTGGTTGTACTTTATTACAGCAGAGAAGAGTAAGGACATATGATAGACACCAGGTGGCAGCAAGTGGCCCTCGGTTGAATCTGGTAGCTCTGACAGAGGATTATTCCATTATCTTTAATTTGCTTTAAGGCAGATGGGTGTGGATTTGAAACAGATTACTGTTTGGCAATTTATTAATGTTATAATATTCATTAAACAAACATGAGGTTACTGTTAACATCATACTCTCGCTTTGCATCAAGAAAGGTTTGTATGAACAGGTAGTTTTCCTGTTTTTTACAGTAGAGTAATGAGAGCTTGAAGTGACCTTGGCTGGGCCCTACACCCATGATTGTTTAAAAGCCCTGCTTCCTAAAAGAGAAAAATGTGAGTGTGTAGGCATGTGTATGTGTGTGTTTGGGAGTATATGAAAAGGAAGTCCCAAGCCTCAATATTAGAAAGCCAGGAAACGTTTCTTTCTTTCACGCTATCCTGTGGTGTAACACTAATTGGAAGTTTGCGTAAGACAGTAGTTTATAGACTATAGGATACGTGTGTGTGTGTGTGTGTGTGTGAGGGAGAGGGAGAGAGAGAGAGAGAGAGAGAGAGAGGGAGAGTACAAATGTGGAACACAGACACTTACTTTGATTAATCTGAACCTACAACCTTTATTGGACTGGTTAAGGTGTGCACAGGAGCAGATTTGAGAGTCAGGAAGGAGAAGGTGAGAGACATGGGAGGATAATGAGAGAGGAAGTGAGAAGAGGGGAAGGAGAGTGGAAAGGTCAGAGAGAGAGAGGGAGAAGAGGGTGGACAGCAGCACTTTGTCCGTGTGGAGCCGTGCAGCCTACAGTTTTCACAGGTCTCTGATAGGCTTTTCACACTTGTTCGGGATCTGCTGGGGATCCCACCTGGGTAATCCCGTCCTCCAGAGACAGAAAGACAGAGAGAGACAGAGAGAGAGAGACCCACACACAGCTCCCAGTCCGGTACTGAGCTGAGCTGCAGACTTGGCCACTTGACTGTAAAAAGCCGGGGAAACTCACAGCGAGTGACAGTGACCGAGGATTAGACGGGAGTTTTTCAGAGATTTCTGGTGGCTTTCCTACGCTGTAACAACACTAACAGTCCTCTGTCTCTGCCTATCCTGCTCTATTCCTCCTTACTCTCTGGATTGTGCTTCCTCTCGTGGTGGTCTGATTATCCTTTTTTTTTTCCAGTCTGTTAAACCTCAACTGCTGCGTCATTATAAAGTCAGACACATTTATACTATTTAGCATCATGTATTGCCCTTTTCTTCATGATTTCTGCTTATGATTTTGCATCTGTAACTTATTATTGCCTGATATGACCGCTTCAGTGTTGGCCATGTTGTCATGTCTCTCTTGTTTATTGAAAATTTATTTCTCTGTGCCCCTGCATCTCGATCGGTTGTCAGGGAACCTGGGAATATTGTGGAAATAAGACAAATCAGCCATTCCATGATAAAAAAGGAAAACTGACCTAATGAATAGGTGTTTGGAGAATGTAGGATTTCATTATTCTAGTTGCACTAATTGTCAGAAATATGTTTGTCCATGGAAGACCAGATAAGAGGGAGAAGACTAGAGAGATGTTGGCAGAGATTAATAGAAAGGGGGGTGGGGGGAGACACACACACACACACACACACACACACACACACACACACACACACACACACACACACACACACACACACACACACAGAGTATGCTCTCCTGAACATTGTATCTGACAGATGTGATAATGGATTAGGGTATGGGGCACGCTCACATGTATACATATGCTCTTAACATTACATACATGAACAGAATCCACTGCAGAAATAGGTACGCTGGAGAGGAGAGGAGAGGAGAGGAGAGGAGAGGAGGTGAGACACTGTCATACTCTGATCTGATAATCACAGCAATGACAGAAAATAAGCAGTTGTGAAATTACATATCAATACACATAATAGCTTCATTTCCATATTAAAATCCCCATTCTTCCACCAATATATTTCGATTTACATGTAACTTTTTCCAACACTGATCTCTGAATACTCTGCCTTGGAGGAATCATATTCCACTGACCATCAAACAGGAAGTCCTATCCACCATCTTGGCTCAGATTCCTCATTTTCTCAGGAGCTCAGCTCATCTCACTGCAGCTGTGCACTCTGGCACAGCAGGCTGCTGCTGTTCTCTACCTACTGTGCACGACTCTCAAAGCAAAAAACTGTCCATGCATAATCTATTACTTTCCCCCTTTGACTTTCATCTAACAATGCGTCCTGGCTCTTTCTTTACTATAAGTATACCCTCTATGTATTTTCCTTCACAATCTGTTGCTTGTACACATATTGTGTTAGTGTGCGCGTCACAGGCTGTGTAGTACAGTTTATATCACATTCTTGTTAAATCTAGACAATCATACAACACACCGTAGCCTCTCTATCAGCAACAGACCCTTGCATGAGCTAACACAGAGAAATCTTAATAATATATACTCAATGCTATACTGTGGTAAGCTGCTATGCTATGATAAAATATACTGAATCAGTTCACTGATGTGGTGGTTTTCTGAAAAAAACTAAAATGAATGTATAAGAACCTTGACATGAACCTCCCTTCCCTTTCTGATTACCTCTGACTGACATCAGTCAATATTGTGAATGAGTAATGTCATAGTTGAAGGCGGGCATGTCATGTGTCAATTAAGCAGTCAGCGGCAGGCGGAGAGGAGTCGATTGGCTGGCGTAAGGTTCGACAAGGAGTAAATCATAGCATCCTCGTTCCCTGACTGGCTGAAGAGGAGAACAGGGAGGGTCGTTTCCACCAGAAAGGGGAGGTCAGTCCTTTAAATATCTGGACAAAAAAACGCAGGTAAGAGTATGATGGTGTTTTCCTTTTTCTTCATACAAGAAAAACAGTTGTTCGTTGCAAAAAACGTTACTAGAAAGGTAATGGGTGTGATTGCTGATCAGTTCCAGTTCTGGTTCCAGTTCCATAGACACAATAAAACCCAGACCCGCCCCCCCCCCTCCCAAACTCTGGCTCTTGTCCTGCTGTGCTGTTTGGTCGAGGGGGAGCTGTCTGTCAGCGTGTTCGTGGCCGGGGGAGGGGACGGTCAGCCTGGCGAGCTGGTGATGGTCTTGGCTGTGTAATTCTGAAAGAGTGGCTGCAGGAACATGCCCATCGTGCCGAACACGCACACAAACACAAAGATCCACAGGAAGAGGCGGTCGATCACCATGGCAACATACTTCCAGTCCTCGCTCACCTGTGGATGGGGATGGGACAAAAGGGGTATGGGATGGGGTGAAGAGAAAAAAATTAAGGTGAGCAGAATCACGTTCTCCCACATTCTCCCTCCATCTACCTCTCTGCCTCTGACTATGCAGAGGGTTAATGGAGGTGAGGGGTTAATGTGAGCAGAGACTTCTTCTGCCACAAAGCGCTGATGAGGTCTGGCATGAGTCAAGGAGGAGGAGAAGGACATGGGGGACAAGAGAGAGTGATGGAGGGCAGAGAGACGGAGGGTGTGCTGACACTGTAACCCCAGTGATGATGACTTGGGGAGGAGGAGGGGGGCGGAGGCGGGTGGAGGGGGGAGGGCTGAGGCAGGAGAGGGAGGATTTTAAAGCTGTCGGCATGGCGACGGGGTGGTAACTATGGCGATGATGGACAGAATTACAGAGGATTGTTAATTCCCGTGTCAGTTTCTTTCACTCCAGAAGAGACGCCTGGTCTCCTAAGATGCCTTGAAGAAAAGCGATAAATAATGCCACCCTCACCCCGCTGTCTCGGCTCCTCCATTCCAGCGCTTTTTCCTGTTGTACGCCTTCTCTGTGCACACGTCACACCTCTGCTATAATTACATGTCTGTGTTGAATATTCACAGGGCTATGATTGCATCACCAGATCCGTCTCCTTTGCTTGTGCTCTGGTGTACTCGACCCCCCCCCCCGCATAAGTTTCGGATGGCACAGCTAGACGTCACGGCTGTCCAGCTCTCTCATGACTATAACATGATATGGTACTGAGAGGACAGATCTGTGCTGCTCAGAATGCTTTTTATGACTACTAACATATTCCCACAAAAGAAGCTGATTTATGGTATGATGTTATCCACACATAGACAAGATAATATTTTAGTTTAATATGGAGAAGAGCCTGAGCGACACGTTGGCAGGCTGGTATTATCACCTAATCTGTTTGTCTCAGATATATTGGTATTGAGGTGTACGATGGTAAGAAATTGCAGGATTTACTGGCGGCATTACCAGCATGTACATTTCACTTTATCTTTGTGTTTTGTGTTTAACTCTAACAAATCATCTATTCATGTGTTTTATGTTTTTAGTTATTTAAACCTCCTGCAGCTGGAAATTATACAGATGAGAGCTGTGAGGCCATAAAACCAAAAACAATGAGCTTAAACAGAGCTTTTTGGCTAAAGGTTGCTAAAAAAAAAAAAAGTAGAGCTATGGAGCTGAGGGAAACTGCAGAGTCAGGTGACAGTTCTCTGTGGGTTTATGATTGTAACCATTGTTAATACAAAAAAGTTATAGTTACTTTAGAAAATTAAAAAAAATACTGTCATCTCAGAAAATAGTTTATTATCCAACTATAAATTATCTTTACCTATGTTTTTATGTTATTTCCTTACTTACTTAAAAAGAATATTGGCCAATATATTGTTATCTCTTTCCAAGTATCAATATCACTGTCATCCCAAAAAGTCTAGTGTTGGTCGGGCTCTAATAAGGAGCAACAGAGATTATTATAGTCATGTTGTAAAAGGTATTAATGAGTAAATATACAGTAAAACTCACGCTTTGATCATCATCCTCACTCTTCATGTGGTTGGCGATGAAGCGTACTCCTTCCACAGCCTCCTCGAAGCCCGGACAGGCTTGAGCCAGCAGAGCCTGAGTCAGAGCAGGACCTCCCGCTGCTTGCTGCCCCCTTGGCAGGTTTCCTGAGCCCCCTTCCCGGCCCTCCCTCACCCTGTTCAGACCATCCATGGATCCACCTCCTGCACCTCCCAGATCCCCTCCAAACTGTTTAACAGATGCTCGGTTCACATAGCAGGTACAAGGGTCACTGTCCTCTTTGCCGAAAACCCCTGTGGAGGTTCCCCCTCCGTTCCCGCCAGCGCCACCCAGCCCGAGACCCACCATCAAGGCCCCTGCTTCCCCGCTGCGCCCACCCTCTTTCTGCTCCTGGGCCCTCCTTCTTTGGCGCAGCCGCTGGCGCTCGCAGCTGTTCCTAGGCTGGCGCATAAAGAGCAGGGCAGGGAGCTTGTTGAGGAACACCAGTTTAACCCAAGGGGGCATAGTGTGTGTGGTGGGCGAGCGGTGGTGCACGTTGAGCACACACACACTGGTGACGATAGAGAAGGTGACTAGGACCATAGTGAACATCAGGTACTTCCCCACCAGAGGGACGTCCAGTGAAGTGGGTGGTACAATCTTGGAGATCAGCAGCAGGAACACAGTGAGGGCCAGGAGCACTGAGATGCAGAGCGTCATCTTCTCTCCGCAGTCTGAGGGCAGGTAGAAGACCAGGATGGCCAGCGAGGTGATGAGGACACACGGGATGATAAGATTGATGGTGTAGAAAAGAGGCTTCCGGCGGATGATAAAGTCATACGTTATGTCCACGTAGGTGGGGTCAGCTGGGTTTTCGTTTCGCCTGCCTGGCAGGGCGATGATGTCCCACTCCCCGCTGGGCGTGAAGTCATCCATACTGGCCACGTCCGCACGGAGCACCAGATCGATCTCGGTGCGGTCGTAGGTCCAGGAGCGGAAGCGCAGCGTGCAGTTCTGCTGGTCAAAGGGGAAGTGCTTGACCTCGATCTTACAGGCTGACTTGTAGATGGCCGGTGGCAACCAGAAGATGCTGCCATCGTAGGAGACCACCGCATTAGAGTAGAACGACACCTCGTACACCCCATCGGCACTGAGAGACAAGGTGACAGAGACAGAGAGGAAGACGAGACGGACAAAAATAGAAGAGTCAGACATAAACAGAACCCTTTATGTGGTGATTTTATTATTTAACAATTTTGTAAACATAAATTATAATGAGAGGCCACATTTCCCCTGAGTCTTATGAACTGTGGGACATGACGCATCTCATTATGCAATACACATTCATTACAGGCCTCTAGGACACACACACACACACACACACACACACACACACACACACACACACACACACACACACACACACACACACACGCACGCACAAAAACAGAGATAGAGAGGTTACGATGTTGAGACTCTGAGGTGTCTCTGGGCAACAGGGTCTCACAAACACTTGTTTATACAAACATAAGGAACAAGGAAGCAGGATCAAATGAACACACAGTCTAGACAGGAAACAGCTCACAGGTCAGACTGGGTCAAGTCAAACAGCTCAAATTAGCCACATTGATCAGAAGTCCAGTGACAACATTAAAGCTGTGGATTGAATTTTCATTTAACTCGAGATTTTGGCAAGGGAACTAATTAATTATGGCTAATGGTGTAGGATATGACACATCATTTCTGACTGTATTTACAGAACTGACCCACCTACTCAAGTACATTCTTAAGCGCTTTCCTGCAAATTTAGTTACAAAATCAAATTGAGACTCGAGTGCCGCCATACGCAGAGATAATCCTCCAGTTTAAGTAACTGACAGTAGTTGGAAGCAATGGAGAAGACTTGGAGGAGCTCGTCGGCCTGGGGTACGTGGGATTAACGGGATCATTTTATCCAGAGTGTGGTGGGTCAGGGATCTTTTAATCTTTAGTAAAGTAAGGACTGAGGCAGGGAAAGAGGAGAAGGCCAGACAGATCACTGTACTCTGATGAGCTGATTTACATACAGTAGGCTGACACTCAGTTTCCATTACATTAAGACACACTTAACTTCTCAGACACACAAGCAACTTTTAATTACAAACCAACAGATCAAGTTTCTGTTTTGAATGTGAAGATTTTTGTGTTATATAACACATCACAGTCGAACACAATTCACTGCATTGTACATATAATTATTTTTATGATTATTTTGTTTTACATATATGTAATTTTGCAAACATTTACCATATGGTTAATTTGAACCATATCATCCAGACTGATCCTCAAGTCTCAGCCCCAAAATACTCCGGTTCATCATCTGCTATTTTAAGGTAATTTGATTAATCACACATTTTGTCTGGGAATTTGCACCACTTCAATACAACTTCGACTCAGGTGGGTCCTACATTATGACTTCATCTTCATCTAGTCCCTGTGTCAAAATATAGTTTTAAGACTTTAATTAAAAACTAGATTTATAGTTTATGCAGTTCTCCCATGCTGCATATTCCTATGGAAATTGGTGTTTAATTAATTTACCACAAAGTATGGGAATTGGTTTCCGAGTTACTGTGTGCACTGTACCTAATGGGAACTTGAAGGTAACAGGGTGCATACACAATGTACAAAGGGTGTACGCGCTGTAGACAAGGCTTGTAGGTGGCAGACTCAAAACTTACAGCTTTATATTTTAGTTTGGAGTTATGCAAATATTTAGAGAAAAAAGAGCAATCTGTGTTTGTATGTGTAAATCTGTCTGTATCTACTACTGCATTTGCATATCTGTATTGTACATGTATATGCGATAACTTTGAGGTGTCTCCTGAGAGTTGGAGATAGTGTGTAATAAAGTAGCATGAGTGGTATGAGCAGATTTCAGTGGATATATTCAGTCCTGTCTGGCAGGTTTCATTCATGTTCTTATCCAAAGTGACTCGGAGTGGTGGCAGCTGCATCACAGCAACAGGGAGTTAGCTTTAAACTATTATCAGTTTAATATGAGAATCCTACAGTACGTGCTTTTGTTGTGCAAGTGTATGAGCATACACGCCTCCCAGAGCTTGTGTGTATGTGTGTGTGTGTGTGTGTGTGTGTGTGTGTGTGTGTGTGTGTGTGTGTGTGTGTCTCCTGGGAGCGCTCTGAAGAGAGGACAGGAGGGTGAGTGAGTGACTCACTTGTTGTAGAGCACCACGTCAGGCAGCCAGATGTGTTTTGAGGGCAGCCTGACCTTCATCATTCCATCAAACTCCTCAGGGACCCAAGTCAGACGATAGTCCTGCCACTCCTGAGGGCCAATAAAAAACACAGTGCTTAGTCACTCATCGGCCAATCACACAGCAGCAAGAAAAGACATCTTGTGAGGAGCGGAGAGGAGAAAGTCTCTCTCTCCATCTTTTCGTCTGGTCGCCAGTCAGTCGGTGGTCAATACAACGCATCAGAGGCCACGTAAGCCTGGGGAACATCCTGTGCTGTCTGTCCTCCCTACGCTTACATCATACTTTTAACTTTAAGCCAAAGAGAGAGAGAGAGAGAGAGAGAGAGAAAAAATCACATCAACCCTGACCCCGAATGGTCTTTTAAACACACCCAGCCACAAGCCAATCAGCATGATTAAAATGGCATCTACAGTAAGGCTGTTCCCGCACATGTGTGTGTGTGCATCAGCAAAGATCTCTATGTCCCCTGTGTAACCTTGTGTAAAAGACCAGCATTATCTTGTTCTGTATGTTGTGGGTCAGTCGTAGACATTGCCACACCGCAGCCTGTGTGACCTGTAACAGCAGCCCTGTCTGGCTCTTTTACATTACAGCCATGTTGGAGCTGTAAAGCCCATGCTAGGTCGTCTGCAGTAACTGTGATGCATTATGGTCATTACAGTTTGTCTTGGCTCAGGACAGCTGTCCTTGGCTCCCCTGCTTACAGACGGCCAGGAATCCATACAGCACTGATGGCCGTGCTATGCTCCGTTACATGTCATAAATCCTAACTTGCTCAGGTGCAAGTGTATGAGCATGTGTGTGTGTGTGGGGTGTGTGTGTGTGTGTGTGCATGTGTGCAAACAAGATGGAAAAAAGCATGACGCTATACACAATCTAATAAAAAATGCAGCGTCCATAATGGTGACACAGGAGGCTGTTTAGGGAACTCTAAGCGATTCATTTATAGATCTAAATTTACATCCTAATTGAACATTTGCCTGTGTAATCTGCTTTAACACCTGCCCCCAAAAGCAGGCACATATGTTGCTGATGTGTGTGGGTGGATGCATTTGTATACCTTGTGTGTGTAAATGCGTGCACCTACATGTTAAAGGCCTCAGCTGTAAGCATTACAAAGAGCCAGCCATGTACAAGAGGGTCACAGTTCAGTCAGAGTCACATTATTCCCAGGTTTCACAGGGTGAGGTAATGGTAAATCACAAACTCAGCAGAGAAATAGGGGCTCCAGACTTTGTGCAATGCGCTTGTGTTATCATCAGTTATCTGTGCTTTGGATGTAAAAAAAAAAAAGAACAAGCCTTGATTCTTGCTCATAAATTTCAACTCACTTCTCATATTTCTCCTGTCAGATTTTGTTTTTTCGAGGCCGTGCATGGTTTGATGTCTCTCTCACTGTCTGACACTTTACCAGTCATCTCAGATCTAAGAGCCGCTGCTTCACATGAGGAGTAGGGGGGAAGGATTAGAGTCTACCAGCCACAGAACCAGTGAAACGTGGAATGCAGAGATGCATCTTTCCCCTCCACTAACTGGACCACTGCTCATATGCTATGGTCTACTAGTATGATAACACTATGGTATTATTCAGTGGCTGTTTTTTTTCTATGCACTGTGACTACCATTCAAGTCCCTAGTGGTTTGTGAGTCACTTCCACTGACCTGGATGTCACACTGTGGAATCTGAGGCAAAACCATCTAAAATTAAATCTTTTAGTCACTGTTTGGTCTGTATTTCAACAATCTTTCCGTGTGTGGCAGGATGTTTACTACAATATGTTGAGACGGGATGGCAAGATGAGGAAAGGAGTGAAAAGTCTCACCTGTGTTAGCCAGACGTTAGTGGTCATCACCTGCTCTCTTTCATGCTGCAGAGGAAGAAGACATTACAAACTGTGACTGAAGGGACACCTCAGTGATTCATTACAGCACTTCCAACATCTGAGTGACAGATTTTTTTTAAAAACAAAATTGCATAACATGGAGGCAGCGAGGCCGGGATATCCTGACTTTGGGTCCCTATAGGCTGAGTCGTGCTTCAAAAACAATGGATCCTACGCTTTGTAATATGCAACTTGATAGCATCATTCATTAAACCCTTCCTGCTTTGTTAATCCAAATGTCTTTCAAACTCCATGTCCCAGTTTGTAACACTGGCAAAAAAAAAACTGAAGTCTTCAAGCTCAAGCCAAGATAACCCTGATTATGTCATCAGGATTAATTTCTCAGACTTTAGAAAGCTCCTCCACAGCCACAGAAGACATTATTCAACTGTTTTCAACAGCTGAGTCGTACTCAGCATAATGAGTAAACTGAATTTTAAGTGTAAAATCACTGGATTGGCCCCTTAAGGTTATGATATGTAACTTTTCCACATTAAAATGTCTAAAAATTATTAGACCTATGTTATATATTTTTTGAGTTGTGCACTACATTATCATATCAAATCAAATGGATCTTAAGTCATCAGAGAAAAGAGCCAGGCAAATGTCAGGCAGCTCAGCTCCCAGCTGCTGGAGATGTCCTGTCCTATGTCCACAGAAGAGCGTCAGCAAATCACTGATTTTTAAAGTGAAACTGCTTAATTCTTTTACTGGTTTTAATCCCCTGGCCCGTTTGTCATGGAGAGGAGGAAACCTCTGTGGATAATTTGGCTGTCGGTAAAAACCTGCTGAATGTCTGGTTCATTAGTTAGTGAAGAAACAAAGGTAATAAATCTCAGTTTCTAGCTATTCACTGTCTGCTGATGTGTTGGTGAATCGCTGATTTTTTAAAGTTGTTTTGGGGCATTTTTGCCTTTAATTGGATAGCTACAGTGGGAGAAATGGGAAAGTCAGGGAGAGAGTGAGGGGGTGACATGGAGACCAAGTGTAGGAGTAGAAACCTGGCCGCTAAGGGTAGGAACAAGCCTTTGTGGTACGGACTCTACTAGGTGAGCTGCTGGGGCGCCTTGATGTTAGTGATTTTTTAAGTGCAACTGCTTTATGGGTGTTTCTATCGGTTTGGATAATCAGTATGGATAATTGGGTTGCCGGTAAAGTCCTCCTAAATGTCTGGTTCATAAGTTATCAGAGAAACGATCAAAACAAAGGTTAGCTGTAATCTCAGCTCGCAGAGCTTCCCCGAGGTCTCATGTCCGCCGACAGTGATGGTGAAACACTGACTTTAAGGACGTTTTCACACCTAAGGTTCGTTTGCTCTGGTCCGATTCAGTTGATGAGTTTGTAAACTTGCAGCACTTTCCTCCTGGTTCCGTTTGCTTTCACGCAGGGAAAAAATTCAAGCGACCGAAAATGCATCATTACAAACCACGTGAGAACGTTCATTCCGCTTATTGGTCAGATTGTCTGGCACCGGAAGAAGGTTACGGCAACCGTCTAGCTCAAAACTAATAGTTCACCTGCTAGTGGGGTCGGATCGAGTTCAGAACTCTTCCACACCAAAAACGAACCGCTCCAGAATTTGTTTGGGACCGGACCGAGACCACCTTCTCGGAAGAGTCTCGGTGCGATTGTTTTGGTCCTCACCTGAGTGCAATTACTGTTTTCACACCTGTCCAAACGAATCGTACCAAGGGGGCAAACGAATCGAGAAAAGCGCAGGTATGAAAACACCCTGAATGTGAAACTGCTTTATACCGTGTTTTTAACGGTTATAATCACCGGGTCTGTTTGATTTCCTGAACGACTGACACTGAAGGAATCCAGAGCTTACGGTAAAGGTGGTGAAGCATGATGGTTTTACTAATATACTTCTAAGGATCATTGTACTGTAAAGCAGCGGTGGTTTTACCCTCATTCTGCAGCTTGTTTGCAGTGGTGAGAAGAAGCTAAGTACATTTTCTCAAGTGCTATACTCACATACAGATCTGAGGTACTTGTTCTTGAGTATTTTATTTGTATGCAACTTTTCTTCTTTTAGTCCACAACATTACAGAGAGAAATATTGCACTTTTTACTCCCTTACATTTATCTGATAAGGGAACCTGCTGGTTACTTTGCAGATTTCAATCATCTGTAGCTCATAAACATTGCATTGCTTCATTAAAACCACTCAACAGAATACAAAATTAATAGAATTAGCTCTACCACAGCTAGCTACAACATTAAAATGCTGCTTACACATTACTGCATAAATAATGATAATCCAAGTACAATATATAACAATGTAACACTGGAGCCCATTATGGATGCATAGTGAGCACTTTAAAATTTTATACATTAAAGACATGTTCCAATAATACTTTGGTTTTTATTTAATCAATATTTTGAACACAGCGGAGGCTTTTTTAGTTACTGCTGTAAGGGATTGAACTGGTTGGTAGCACCAAGTGGCATGACTGTGTCAGCCAATCCCATTTTAAACATTTCACCTTGTTGTTTGTTGTATTACAGTAATTTTGTATTTAAGTATGGAGTTATAATTGTTGGTAGTGGAGGGACTGGTCTCTCCCGGGATTAATATATTGAATGGTGGAGATAAGTGATTTCTCTTTTGTTGCCATGATGGAAAGTAGACAGGGGTGTTGTGCCAAATTGGGGTGTAGTTACACAGTGCTAGTGATGATTTAGTGATTTTATTGGTTTTCCACCCGGATGTTAGAGCTAAGGAGTTTGTGTTGGTCTTGGACTAATTCAGTTACTTGATTGATTGATTGATTGGTAGGAAGGGAAGCCCTCCTACTTGAGGTGGTTTTACATTGATTTTGTTCTCATTCTAGCCATGGTTTATTGTAGTTGCCAATAATTAGGGGAGAAAGTATTTTTAAATTTTGGTTTGAATACTTTTTCTTTATGTTCTTCTTATTTCTTTCACCACAGTTTTATTTTTGCAATATTTTTCAAAATGCTCTGAATTGGTTTCCATGACACTTGGTGAACAGATCAGGTGTGATTATGGTTTATGTATAATAAAAATAAAATGATGGGTATCATACTGAATCGTACTCTTGGTGCGAAAGGTGCGCACAGATTCAAACACACGCTCCCAGACATGTGCACACTCACCACACTGATGAGTTGGGCCAACGACACCATCAGCTGCACAGTAACCAGCTCGGAGCCATTAGTCGCAGGACGGATCAGTTTGTTGTAGTGGGCTGGGTTTAGGAGATGCTCCACCAGCCGCTCCTCTGTGTCTGCCCCGAGGCCGCCTGTAATGAGAACACATTATCATCATCATCATCTGCCTCTATCTGGAGTTGCAGCCATCTGTGTCTCTCTTGGCATCAGTTAAAAAGAATTTTATCATATCAGATAGGCCTATACTGTACAAGCATGCAGGAGAAGGACATCAGCGACGCTATTGACTTTCCCTGTTTGGCCACTGCCCTCACTCTCAGCTTTGAGAGCTGCATGGCTATCCATGTGTATTGAGAATGCAAAGCCTTTGAACCATGGCATTGCTCATCACTGCCGGCTGGAGCACGTCAGCACAGCTCGATACACACTTCATACAAGATCTGACATCATAAGAATGAGTCAACCAGTCTGAACATCTCTATTGCTATCCTCTCCGTCTCTATCGCGCTCTTCGTGCCTCCGCTCTGTCTCTATCTATTCTCCTCTGCCGTGTTGCACTTCCCCCCAACTGCCAGTCTTTTGTAGCTTTGGGTTATTTTCACTCCATCTCTCACTTCCCTTCCCCTGTCTCTTCTCCCCCGTCCCATCCCTCCCTCCCTCACGTCCGCCGTCGCTCCATCTGTAGGCGACTGTAGTTGTATCTGTGTAAGTGGTCGAGTTTGGGCAGAGCTGTCACAACACCACATGCAGGAGGGGAGGCGTGTGACTGAGAGACATGATGCATAGAAAAAAGCAACTGTTCTGCACCTCCTCCTCCTCCTTTCCTGCTCTTCACCCCCTGCCTCTCTGGCATCTGTTTGCTCCTGTGCTGCATCTTTTCCCTCTCACAACTCCCTCACACTTTCCCACTGATGATAAACACCGGCTGCTTACTGTTAACTTGGTACCAGTGCTGTCATCTTCTAACCTGCTATTTGAGAGGCTATTAGCAGCGCAACAAAAACAAATGTTTAAAAGTTGATGTAGGTGAAATCCACACACAGTTATGTTACATTTTTTTTATTTTTTTCCAAATTTAAACCCCTTGAGAGAAAAGCTTTTCATTTTCAACACAGTCCATATACAAAAACATAGATGTTAGAAGTAACAATAAAGAAAAAAAGAACAATCAAAATGATACAGAATAAAATACAAACCCTATACCTTGGGTTTTACCACCATTATCATGCCTTTTTTAAAAAATACATAGTAGTACATAATAGTAGATCGCTGATTCCAGCCTCTCTACTGTAAACTTTAGACTGTTGGTCGTAGTTTGAAGACGTCATCTGAGGCTTGAGAAAATAGTGATCTGCATTTTTGTCATTTTACAGACCAAATATTTATCCGAATGACGGTCTGATTCAATAATCAGTCCTAGTTAATAGCACAGAGAAACTAAATCTATTAGTATCTAAAGTTAGAACGCAGTCAATTGGCAGAGCAGGTATATTTGAGAGAGGCAAACATTTAAGGATTTGCCTAAATAGTGATGTAAAAATTGAAATGGTGAATAAAGTGGAAATTAAAAAAACTGCAAACCACTGATGCTGTTTTTTTCACCATTTTACTGAAGCTGAATTTGTTTCTGAGCTCCTCTCTGATGCGCTAAGTCCCCCCCCCCCTGCCCTGGAGCGCTGCTGTGTTCACTGAACAGGAATGATAGTCTCTGTCTCTGGATCAATGAAGACTCTCTTCATTCCTGTAAACTCAACACGTAATTCCTCCCCATCTTTTTTTTTTTTTTAATCTCCTGCTCTTTCCTGTTTCCCGTTTCACCTGTCTCATTTTCTTTTACACTTTCTCCATCTTTCCGTCTTCCGAGCCGGTCCATATTTCCTTCTCCCGCCCCTGACTGCCTCTCTCCTCCCTGTTATCTCCATCTCCCTGTTGCTGACAGCCACTGTCCATTTATTGCCCCTTTCCCTCGCTTATCCAACATCATCAATACACGGCCTGTCAGCGCATGTGTGCAGTCCGGTTGTTTATTGTCCACAAGCTCCGGCTAGCGTTTTTACGTCTGTATGTTCATGTTGTCTTTTTGTGTGCACATATTCATGAGGGAAATAAGCATCACTGTCTGTGTCGGAGCCATATGAGTAATGTTTATTATTCCCAGAAGCACAATGCAATAACACTGTCGGATGAGACAGGAAGCTAATACAATTCCCTTAAATAATGATGAAGCAGAAAACATCAATTTTTTTGTCAGCCATACTCATAATGTAAATGGTAGTTTCATGCCTACACTAACTAGACGACAATTTATACAAAGTGATATTCAGTTCAGATACTCGGTCTTCTTTGTAAACACAGCCTGTGAGCGGAGTGCTCTCACGCTATCTCACATTATATTTGTATCAAGCATTTTGACGTATCCATGCCCTTGAATGTATGAAAAAAGGAGATTTAATGCAGGGTCTCCGCTCTAAAGCTCACCACACTGACCCCAGCACCTCAACCAAACAGGTGAAGGCTGATTCACGTTGATATCATATCTGTTGGGCATGAGGAGTAATTCAGTGGTTTTTCACTCGAGATGACTAAGCCCATCTTTTACAAGGAGCCAGCGTAAAGTTCGAGGCCAAACTGATGAAGCTGAATAAATGCAAAGGAACTCCTGTGTACAATTGTGTCAAAACTGCGATTCGGGATAATTATTCTACTGCACTCTGCCTGTTTTTCTTTGACCTTAGCAGAATATGTCAAAAACAGTTTCAACAGGCCAAGGAACAAGTGTCTTTTCTGTAGATCTGGCAACAGTTGCAGATATAGTTATATCCACTCACTGAATCTTTGTATTTTTCTTTATTTTTAGTTCTACTAAAATATTTGCACGGGCTCAGTATGAAAGTCTTGACTAATATTTTACAGCACTGAGACAAATTGGAAATCCAGACAGAAAGCTGCAGTCTATTCTGGTTTTCCTTATCTCGAGAAACAAGGCTGCAAAAATACCCACGCTCTCCGCTCTGATCGCTGCACAAACATGTTAACTTGGCTGCTCATCTGCAACGCTTATTAACGCCTCTAAACAAAGACCGATCGCTCTCTTTCTCCGTCTCCACATACGACTCTCTGTCACGCTAAAGGCCGAGCTGAGTGGTTGTAATGTTGCTGGTAGCTCAGGTTGTATTCTGGTTGTTTTCCAGTGCAAATATTGCAAACTTAATGTGACACTATGAATATTTCAGCAGGGCTCCCCATTAGACCCTGGAGCCAGGGAAGTTAGACACCACCATGCACATGCAAACACACTGACACAGCACAGGAAGAGATGAGATGGTAGCCATGTTTACTGTTCGATTGCTTCACATCTATATCTGTTTCTCTTTCCTTCCTTAGAGCATTTGATCTAAGCGTGTTGATCGACCTCAGATAGTATGTATTGTACGTCTTTGTCCTGATTTTGGAGAAATCTATATTTGCAGCAGCTTGTTTGATCATATCGAATGATCAACTGTTCAATTTTACAGCATCTGTTGTTGGTAGTTTACGACGCGACTTAAGAGGCCAGAGTCCACACACGCTGTAGAGACAAATGTGGAGAAAATGAGGGCGAAGCGCGAGCTAAATTGAATTATCCCGCTAAGACTATTACAGTGATGATCTCTATTTATACAGCTCGCTCAAATGAGAAAAGGTTGGAGGGAAAGTAGGATCGCTCTCTGCTCTCCTCTCAGTGCTCTATACTAAAGAGGCTTTTTGGCTGCAGCTGCGAGCTTTTATGCTGAAATATTCTTCAATCAATAATGGAGAGATCCATTGATCTACTGGCAACACCCAATTGGCTCTGTAGTGCCCATAGAACTGAGATATTAATATTGATCCTCCATCCAGCCGCAATATCACATTACTCCAAAAAAAAAAAAAAGAAAAAAAAAAGACAAAGCCATCCCACTGTAGACTGAGGGCAGAAGCTTTACTGTTGCCAAATTGAACAAACGTCCATGTCGAGAAAAGTGTGGCCAGCTGAGACTGTGCTATTGTAATAACTAATAATGATGAGAAGATACAGTTTATATTTTACGACAATGTCATGTCTTATGCATCTTCTTCTTCTATGTATGTATTTCTATTCTTATATGCAACACTATAATTTGAATATTATTATATTAATGAATTCATAAAGATCTTTTATAGAAGCAAATATTGCGTAGATGCATGAAAAACATAATGTAACTGTGATGAATACATAAAGAAATGATATAAGAAACAGCACAAGATTAAAAGTTTGCGAAATTAAAACTATGGCATATAAATAAATAAAATGTGTAATGTGTGAGAGAAGAAGTATTTGCTGATTCCTCCAGCATAGTGGTTTACAGCCTGAAACTTAATATTAGAGCTGAAATTGTAAGATGAGTAATTGATTAGTTGATCAACAGAACACTATTTATGTAACTTTATTTTTCAAAAACAATGGGGAATATTAACTGGTTCCAGCTTTTAAAACGATGTTGTAACCTGAATATCTTTGTGGTTTGGACTGTTTGGACAGCACCTTGAGCTTTGGGAAGGTGCAATGAGCATTTTTCTCTATTATATGACTATAGGCTGACTAATCAATAATGGAAAATAATCAATAGTTGCAGCACTGATAATTATTATTATAAAGATTCAAGATAAAAGTTTTATATTTAGCTTCATACTTACTGTTCTTCATACAAACAGGCCATAATCGCTTAAACTGTGGGAGGCCCATTATCAAAAACGCATGTTGTGGGGCGAAGCATTGTTTCAGCAATAGAAATAAAAATGTACTAGTTTATATCAATAGCTTCAAATTACAAATTAGTCTATTTTTAACCATAGTCAATATCTCGAGGTTTTTCAGTGATGCCATATGATATGTGTAGCTACAAGTTTCCATGTAATATAAAGCTGCATCCCATGTTTAAATCTTTTTGAATACATAAGTGTATGACTGATATTTCCTCTGTGAAGCACTGGGACAAGATGATACAGAACATAATGTAAAACACTGTGGAAAATGTTCAGAAGTCACATCCGGGGAAATCTGAGGTGGACAGAGAATCTGCAGTTGAAAAGCTTCACTGTTAGAAAATGTCTAGAAATCCTTATATCGGGAATATACAGTCTTGTGGTTTATTTGTATTATTTACAGCCCAGGCAGCAGTTGCATGAAAGACGGTATGGCTTTCTATTTCAGGGATTGCAATAAAACACATCACTTGAACTGCATTATGCCTCTCATAACAGCTATTATTTGGCTACTCATAAATCCTAAAGCCACATTATCACCGGCCCGAAGCCTGCCGCCTGAGAGTAAGATGTGCACGTGAAGAAATAGTCGTCTGTCTGACAGCAATACATGGATCTAGATAATAATTCAGACTTGGGGCTGTATTTTTTTCTTAATGTCCTGATCAAAATCATGACAAACATAATTTTATTTTTTTTCTCTAAGCTTATTTTTCTCTAGTTTTGTTGTACCTTTCTAGGTCAGTATACTTTTAGATGCCAGACCATTTTTATAGTGATGACAAGATGAAGCAGTTTTATCTGTCATACATCAGATATAAGTGCTATCTTTAATACACCTCGATAAACACCTAC
>NW_019174513.1:79551-102051 GCF_002260705.1 Seriola dumerili | reverse complement strand
AGTCAAACGTGCAAGATGGGAGATGATGGAAGATAGGGAGGGAGGAGAGAACAGGTAGGAGGAGGGAGTTAAGAAGGAAGAGTAGCCAGGTAAGCAAGTTAAGATGAACACAAAGAAGGTGATGATGGTGAGAGTCGGATGCCACATGATAAGAGATATAAACCAACTGATTTGGATGCTGAGGCGCGGAGGGAATGAAACAAATAAAGAGGGGTACAGGACTCAAAAAGCGAGAGGAGGGGAGTCAAAGGAGCGTGGGAGGCAGGGAGGGATGGATGGGGGAAGAGTAAACAAAGTAAACAGGAGTGCAGAATAGAGGGAGGAGGCGGTTGCCGTGGTGACTAAGAGAAACCAGAAAGCTCCATGAGGAAATGACCTGTTTCTCCTTCATTTTGTCTATTTTCATCACTGACACACACAGAGGAGAATACACATGCGCAGCTGGCACACACACGCACATGCACACTCGTGCATTAATGCACACAATGCATGTACTGTAGCCACACACAAATGTACATATGCATACACGCAGGCAAACTCTTCCACAGTAATGTCTTCCTCTCTCATGCTATCTTTATACGCTCCCTCTCTCTGTACAGTCCTCTCCTTTTTGCCTCTCTACCTCTCCTCTGCAGTGAATGAGCTGACCTGACAGTGCTCCTCCTCTGCACTGAGTGCTGTGAGTCTGTCTCTGAATTATTTAAAAGCTGGGACCCCCACGAGTGCTTGTCTTCCCCTAACACCCCCTCACGCTCCCTCTCTCTCTCTTCTTTCCTCTGTCCCTTCCTCTCTCACTGTCATTCTGTCTTCTTGTGGCTGCAATTACTTCCTGTGTCAAATCTGGGCAACACTTTGATTAACAACATACAAATCTGATCTATGAACCACAGGCTGGTTAATAGTATAAGATAAGACAAAGTCTAGCGGAATGTAACAAAGAACATTTCGGCATTTTTGAGGCACTCGCAATTTGACTATTTCAATTTTATGTTACTTTTTACTTTTCTCAGATATTAGACTTGCTGCTCCACTACATTCATTTGATAACTGGAGTTACTTTGCAGATTAAGACTTTGCATACAACTTGCATACAACATCATCTTCTAAAATATGATGTTCTGTAGTAGATGAAACAATCGGAAAACATGAAAAGTAGATCAAAATCACTCCGCCTTGACTAGCTGCTACAATAAAATTACGCTCACATTAATGCATCAGTTATAATAATAATCAATTAATATCATATTTAACAATACAACACTGACATGAGGCTGTCATCTTGCTGCATAATCAGTAAATATATTTGGCTGATAAAATTCCACTTATGTAGCCTTTTGAAGGCAGCGTTTTAATTTGTGTTTTTACATGTTGGGATTGTGTCTATTCTTTATGTAAGTAAAGGACATGAATATTTCCTCCACCACCGACACCTTATAAGCTCATATCCAGAATGCAGGTGATAGAAAGAAAACCATCTACGTCCCAAATGTCGACTTTTTGTGAGCTATTAAAACAGCTTTGTTTTTAGCTATGTAACGGTGCAGTTTTCAGATACTCCGGTGGGTTTTTAAATGGTTTGTTCAGCTTAAGAAGTAAGCAAGTCATTTTCTCAGTCCATGAAGGAAAACTTAACTCTTTTGGTTTATCCAAAAAATTCTAAATCAATAAATTCTGAGATACGTGGTTTTCATGGGCCAGTGATAGGCCAGTGTGGGCTGCATGCATACTGACTGCAACATTCCCCAAAAAACAGACAGAATCAAGAATCGTGTCCAACACCCTAGGCATGTTGTTTGTTTTGACCTACTTTGTGATTTAATTAAGAGAACACAGAGGACAAACCCTAACAGATCACACGGATGGAAGGAGGGGTGATACTTAGCGGTGTCTGTTGTTGTGTAACATTGCCATTTCTGACACTCCTGATAGGAGGAAGGCCAAGATTAGAGACGGCTCCTCGACCGCAAAGTCTGGATACAAACACATGAAAAAGTGAGCATCTGCTTTGCTGAAGTGTCTTTGAGCAAGACACGTATTTTCGCTGGAGTCGACCTTGCACTTTGACCCTCTGGGGTGTCCTACGACTGATAAAATGCCACAAGAAACAGATTTGTGAACTGACAGTAGGAGGAATTAAATGCGTTCGCTTTGGCGTTACATGTTGCTGCTCTCCATTCACAAACCAAGCAGGTTATTCTGTCGGGGAGCACATTGCTACTATGGCCACAGTTATTCATAGCTCTTTTTATATTGCAGTCTGTCTCTCCTCCCTCTTCTCATTCCCCGTAGAGATGGCCCTACCTCACTCTAACTAATCACCATGGCAACCTGGTAATCCCTGAACAGAAAAATTCTGACTCCCTTTCTCTCTCTCTCTCTCGCTCTATCTCTCTCTCACACACACACACACACACACAGGACTGCATGCACACACACATAAATGCACACATGGATGCACACATGGGCACAATCACGCTTGCACACACACACACACACACACACACACACACACACACACGTGCACGCACACAGACATTTCTCTGAGAGATACTCATGCAAACCAATACACTGGTGTTTACTGGTAAGACATATCTTACCCCAAACACACGCTTCCATGCATCATTGTGAGGATAAAGCCTCTCTGTATTTTGTGAGACGCTTCATGTGTGTGTCAGCGAGGATTTAGATACTTTTGGGTTGGGTGAAGAAATGCTATTTGTGTGTGCACTATTTATGTATGCATTTTGCATTTGTGCTTATGTGTGCTCAGGTTTGTCTGGATGTGTTGACTGCAAACGTGTGAGTGCGTGTGTGTGTGTGTAACTGTAATTGATTTCACACTCAGGTCAATGATTTTTACAGCTACAAGAAAAAAACACACAGATTCACTCTGGTTTGCTCCTCATCTCTGTTTCAGTGGCTTTTTGCTTGAACCCTGCTTTGCTTTGCGGCAGGCACGTCTATTAATAACACAGTTTGTCTTCAGTTAATATGAATTTAGTTTTATTTACTGAATAAATGTTTTACAACAATAATATACAGCCCACATCATTGGGTGGTTGATGTAAAAAATCTGACAATATCAAGCAATCACTTCATACACACATCATTTATGCATACAGTAGGTACATTTTTGGTTTCATTCAAAATAAGATATCTTTTTTATAAAATTCCATATTTAGATTACAGTGAAGGCACGTAAATGGGCCAGATATTCATGTATTCATTTGCACACTGACACACACTTAAACAATTTAGCTGGATGGATACTGTAATGTTATAAGACCCCTCCCTCTACACTACTTCTAATCATCTAATCAATAAAGCTCTTTCTCTTGATGGACACAGTAGCTGGAAAATCAGCCTGATTTTCAGGATAGATCAATGCGCTGATTGACGTGTCAGATGGATGAACGAATATACTCCAATCAGGTGTATTGATCCAACCAACCAAGACCTAACTGGATGGAAGGGTGCTAATTGATGATGTCAGCACCTCTGTGTAAGGGGAGGAGATTATAAGCCTCTCCACTTGCTTCAAATATCATATTGGCTATAGTAAATGCAGGGTTTTGTGCGCATCTTTGCAGGTATTACACAGATCAATGAGGTTTACATGGGGGAGAGTGGGTCTGTAGAGTCAATGGACAAAACTATGGTGCAGAGATGGTTTTCCAGTAACTATAAATACAATCAACGTGGCTTGTGTGTGTGGTTTTTTAAATCTTGGCTTGGAAACAGTCAACACTACAACAATGTGATCAGTGGTAACTGTAGTGTCTGATTTTGACCACTAGGTAGCGCTTGGTAGCGCTACAAACACATGAACTTATTACAGTAAGGTGGTACACAGGGCAATCCAAAGCAGCATATCTCTATATGTGTATCTTTGTATACACATGTATTAACACGTTTATGTGTGTGTCTGTGTGCACTTGTTCATAAATGTGACATACTTGTCTCTGCTTGTGTCTGCGCATGTGTGCTTGTGTCCTAGGGTGTTTGTTTGTCCTTTACGCATGTTCAGTGTGGCCGGGGCACAGGATGCTGCAGGGTCATGTGTTCGGCTCCAGTGAAAGGCAGTCTGTGTGTGCAGTAGTGGTGGACCAGCTCAGGGATACTGGAGAAGACACAGCTACTCTGATCCAGTGTGTAGCCCAAGCCCTTACTGCTCTTAGTCTGGGCCACAATGATGTGCACACAACTCTGACTGGTCCTAATGGAACAAGACAGAGAGAAAGACGAGACAGAAAGAAATAAAAATTGTCAGCAAAGACAGACTTGCATAGGATGCTGCAGAATGGAAAAATAATATACATGTTGGTACTAAAAAATGAGCTCTCTTATCTATCTCTCCCTAAATGAGGCTATGCATTTACCGGGTTCAGTGGATGTGTAAATGGGGTTAATGATGTGGACTCTCAAATGAATGAGCAGTGTACAACAAATGTGCTCTCAGGCGCACGTCCACACACACACACACACACACACACACACACACACACACACACAAATGGCGCACAGGATTTCAGCCTTTATCCTGAGAACCTGTTAGTGTCTCCTCTACAAATGACACACATTCTCATGCATTAGCTGCTGTTGCTGCTACAACGCCAGCTGCTGTATCTCCTTAGCAATGCCTTAAAAATAGCCAAAATCGGGGTAAATCAGTGTGGAATAATATAAATAAAAAATAATGGCATTCATATTTATTTTCTAAAATACACTGTATGACAAATGTCCTGCCCAGGCCCATTTTCAAACAAGGCTGATTTAATGTATAAGTAAACACGCAGAGAGACGTGTGACATTCTGAAATGAAAAAGGAAAAATCACGAAACATGTTGATTTTCAAAAGTGCTCAACAAACACGCATGAAAATTAAACACACGTACACACATCCCCACACTCACTTCAGAGCAATGGAGTACTTGCTGGTTCCTGATTCGCTGTCTCTCACCAGGAAGCTGGCTTCCCTGCAGCGCTGCAGCTGAGCCTCAGCCTGCTGCCGACTCACACTGCCATGGTACCAGCTTGGAGAGGCGAGGGAGGGGTGGGGGAGATGCAAAGAGAGACAGCAGATCATTGACATATAGCACAGTGACATATGGAGATAAGTCAGATGTCAAGTTAATGATAGGTGATGATGGCGAGAGAGAGAGGGAAAAAGAGAAAGAGACTGACGGGAGGAAGGAAACAGGCAGACAAAGATTTACAGTCGTCGTAAATCAGACAGACAGACAGATATATGTTGTGGACTGAATGAGTTAACAATGTCAAAGGTGAACTTGAGAAGACAAAGAGATAAATAAAGTGGTCATACAAAGTGTACGTGGCTGTGCAGAGTGTCAGGGGAGGCCTATTAGGACACAAGGTGGTGCTGACAGTGGCTACAGGCGAGAGCCAGTTATAAACAAGCTGTATGTAGCCTTGATGCTCGGAGGCAAAACACACTGGCATTCAGCTTCAACATGAGGGGAACAAATGCGAACATGCTCTGAGCATGTACCCCACATGTTCCATCTGAAGAGAAAGGCCACAGGATGAGGAGTCTCTCCTGTCTATTCAATCAAGCCTAACCTTAAGGGTGCACCTCCCTTCAGCATGTCTTCTTATGTTCAGCACCTTAGGGGTTGCTGCTGGCTTGTGCTTGCAGTAATAAATACCCAATTTCACTTAAAAATTTCTTAAGTGCCAAGTGTAAAATATATATGAGATTTTGGCCAAGAGAACTGGCAGCCTCTGCGCTGTGTGATGAGATATTGAGGTAATTCTGCTGGATTGCTTTACAACTTTTACACAGGGAAGCTGATTTGTAGCCAAAACTGAGGAGGGTGCTGTTCTCCCTGTCTTACAAACACAGAAGAAAAAAAAAATACTTCATAACAAATGCAAGCAGGGCAACACAGAGAGCAGACAGCATGAGAAGAAGTGCAATGAACGCTGCAGACTTTATGAGAAATGTGCTGTTAATGTTGATAAGCACAAATAATACGCAGACATGAGATAAAGGCGACCAAATGTCTCAACCCCCATCTCATTTGTTTAATTCCCTCAATCCACTAATCCTGTTCAAGGTTATGGTGGGCGCTAAAGCTCATCCCAGCATGCAACAGATCAAAAGTCTATTGACAGACTAATAGGTAAACTGAAGAAAAAAAACCCACTTTAAAGTCTTTGTTATGTTTATTTTGGAGTTTCCAAATCACCTCACCTGAATGTCTTTGGACTGTGGGAGTAAGAGCACTGGATCCTGTTACCTGTCCAAACCCACCTCGGGTTTGAAGCTAGGACTCGTGTCATGTCACGCCTTATTTGTTTAAATCTACAAAATTACTTATTGTTTATGTCAAGATTAATGCAAATTTGTCAATAATATGTTAATATTTGAAACGGTTACTCTAACTTTATTCATTCTGTATTTCCTCCTTTTATCATCATATTATTAATTATTTGTCATGTTGCACATTTTGCCTGATGCAGACCACATAGGGTCAAAATGTTGCCTGTTTCACTCTGGTAACATTTTGGAACCACCGAGATCCACGAGATCCAGTATGCAGATGCCTTCTTATTTTTGCCTTACTGTAATTTTAAAACATCATATGCCACTTTTCACCCCTCCTGCCATATGTCTTCTCCCTCCTTACCTCTGCTTCTCCAGCGGCAGACTTGGGTCCACTTTGGCTGCATCCCCATCCAGCGGGGCACCAGGGGAGGTAGGGGATGGAGGGGAAAGTTTGCTAGGGCTGGAGGAGGGTGATAGGGGTGAGAGTTTGAGGGTGGGGAAAGAAGGAGATGGAGGTGTGAGAGGGGAAAGTTTGAGAATAGGAGAGGAGGGAAAGGAGGGTGAAGAGGAGGAGGTCGGAGAAGAGGAGACACGTGTTTTATGGTTCCAGCTCTTCTGTCTCAGGGTGTGTTGCTGCTGCTGCTGCTGCTGCTGCTGCTGCTGTTGCTGCTGCTGTTGCTGCTGCTGCTGCTGCTGCTGGCGGCTGGAGGTTGAACCGTTCTCTTTAGCGGGAGAACAATCCAGTGCCTCAAACTGAGCTGGAGGAAGCAGGAGAGACAATATCAACCTTTCATAATAAAATACTATCAAAGATACCAGATCTACCAAAGTAAACACATGTCTGGAAATTGATTCAGCAGGATTGTTTAGTTTCCTCTCTAAAGCAAACACAAAATTGTTGTGGCATTACTGTACAAATAAAATTCATGGCATCCTTCCTCCACGCCCTACACCCCCACCCTTCCCATCATCCCTCTCTCCCTTTCTCTACCTGACAGCGCTCTCACAATGTCCTCTTTTCTCCACTCCCAGGGCAACTCGTACTCTCCGGCAGGACGAACGTCAGACTCTGGCCGTGTGACAGGGATCCACACCCCCTCACTGTCACCCTCCGGTCCTCCCTCATATGGTGTGTCGTAGATATTAGGAGGCGCGGGCTTGCCCTCTTCTCCCTTCCCCTCTCTGTGGCCTCGGTCCAGAAGAACACACACTTTCAGGAGGTCTTTGGAGCCCCGTCTACGAACCTCTACAGCAGAATGGTCATGTGATTTGTTAGTAATGTTGGATTTCCACCTACTGTATGCAACAATAGACAAAGCTTTGTGTCTCCCAAAGGACTCGCAACACTATCACTTTCTCTTGTTAAGATTTATTCTTTGTCTTTTTTTTTTCGGAAAGGTATTGTGATTTGAGCGCAAAGTGGCTCTTTTTACTGCTTTTATTTTTCAATAACCGTGTGTGTGTGTGTGTGTGTGTGTGTGTGTGTGTGTGTGTGTGTTTGTGTGTGTGCGCGTGTGTGTGTGTTTGTGTCTCCCCTTCTGTTTGACTTACCAGAAAATCAACCTCCCTCAGACAAATTAAAATACATATGATAGCAAAACAACTGCCTTATTGTATAATGTATTAGTGAGCTCCACAGTAGTGAGGCCTTTGATGACTTGCTTTGTTTTTCATTTACATGTAAAATGTTGATGTTACTCTAAAAAATTTAACAAACTTCATTAATATTCATCTAAATTTGCCTGTGATCGGGCGTGCACTTCTTGCAAGCTTCTCAGTATTAATTTGCATAATGTGTCTGTCACATATCCAAAGGGATGTGTGATATTCAATGTGTACTAATCATCACTGCTGGAAACAGAAAAAGGAGAATCTTAACTGAGGCTCATGCAAAATTAAGTAAAGTTAAAGTACACTTTTTAATATTGCACATTTTATTGACTTTATGGTTTGGACTGGTAAGTTTGTCCATCAGTTCAAACTAAGCGGCATGCTTATTTGAGATTTCTATGTTTTTTAAATGAATACACCATGGTACCCTAAACATCTTTTAAATTCTAACACATGTATATTCTTTCGGACATTGTGTTTGTTTTGCATTTTTAGGAATTTTTTTTGTTGTGTTTCTTTGCTGTCCAACAGGTAGCCTTTATATCTGCACTATTGTGTGACCAAACAATGAAGTTACAGGAAGAAAAGGTCAACACAGCTGCTGATTGGCTGGCTGACCAGGCCACTTCCTGACTGCTGGGAAGTGATTGGGCGAGGGGCAGTGCGGGGGGGGGGGGGGGGGGGGCTGGTAGGTTCTGGGAAGGGTTGAGGGGGTCTTTCAATTCTTTTTCACACGTAAGAGACCATAAAGTATTATGCGTATGTGTGTGTGTATGTGTGTGAGGAGGGGGGGGCATTGGGGCCAACTTCCTATCAAGAGAATGGGGCAAAGGAAACAGAGGCAGGAGACAGGAAGTTGGAAGAGGAAGCTGCACCCATTGTCCCTGCACAACACTGTTCCTATAGCAACCGCCAGCAGGGAGGGAAGTCAGCAGAGAGACTGGGGGTCTAACTTGGCTCAAAGTTACTTTTAAACAGCCCTTTAACAGGAATGTGAGATGGTGTGAGTGCAGGGAAACTGAGCTAAGATGTAAGGTAAAGTGTAAGCAGCAAGTGCCCCTGGCTTGCATGTAATTAACTTAACTTATCAAAGGTGATATGTAAAGTGTATTAAGGGGTAATAATAAATTAAGTTACGTTGTCAGCAGACAAACTCCATTAGAATTTACCCTTGTTTAGCACGATCATTAAACATGCAGTTTTGAGTATACTTCGTCTTCGATCGCACTTGTAACTGTAATTGCTGAAACAGGCGATAAAACTTGACCTCACCTGTGATGATGACCTGGGCATCATAGGGCTCCATGTACCCATCATTCACTCCTGCTCTCTCAGCCTCTCTCTGCTCCTTGGTTTTCTCTGCATCAAAAGGATCTGCGTAGTCCTCCAGGATGATCAGCTGTGAGAAGGAAAACACCAGTCAGAGAGCACAATGCTGGACTACTACCTATTCACACATTACATTTACCTGGAGACAACCGAGCGGGCAGGGGGAGAGGGATCTGATGCACTACAGTGTGTGTGTGTGTGCGCGTGTGTGCGCGTGCGTGTGAGTGCGTGTGAGTGCGTGTGTGTGTGTGTGTGTGTGTGTGTGTGTGTGTGTGTGTGTGTGTGTGTGTGTGGTGTCCATGACTGAGTGACAAGTAATGGAGGGACAAGCGGAAATACTTGTGCAAAGAGGTCAGCGCATTGTGTTTGCTTGTTTGATCTGACACAATGTAGTGAAACTGCATTGTATTCTTTTGAGAGTGATGGAAACTGAATACAGGGTTATGAACTGAGAGGTGGGGAGAGAAAACACAAAGGAACGCAGTGACCTCAAGCCCATAATGAAATTTTTTTTTTTCTTTTTGCACTGTACAGTATATTGACTTTTTAATCTGCATGCTGCTAGAGTTTCCTCTTGGTTTGATTCTAAATAAACAGCAGATGGAATATGAAGATCAATAAGTGATATATGGTGGTCCAATCTCTTTACTCACCGCTGTCTTTATGTCAGACCTTCCCTTCTCGTTCTCAGGCAGCTTATGTTCAATTATCCCGTTGAGTTTGGGGATCTTGTCTTGTTTGTCCACCTTGATCATCCTGCTGATGTACGCTTGCGCCAGACTAGAGGTCCTGACCTGGCGGTTCTCATCTGATGTCCCAGTCTCGATCTTGGAGTTCTTGCGACCTTTTCCATTCGTGAGCGTATCCCAGACTGTCCCACCGTTGTTACGACCCAGTTCTATCGCAGAATTTTTCCTATTTCTCCCTGCTAATAAACCCCCAACTCCTCCATCCTTACGTTGATTTCCTTTCAAACTATCTCGCGAAGGTTTGGGTCGAGTTTGTGTACCAGACTCAGAGGCCGAGCGGACCCTTTCATTTCCGTTCTTTAGGTTGATAGGGAAATCTCTGAACCATTTTGCCATGGCTTTCGAGGTATTAACGCTTCTCACAGATTTAATATTAAACAAATCTGTGGTCTTTCACACGTTCTTGCATAAGCTGCCCCACTAGAGCTAACTTTGAACTGTGCGCAACGGCTCCAGCTTTACGCACAAATATTTTACGCACACCTCGGTTAAAGTAACTTTGGTATAAAACTGCGAGAATATCTAAGTAATCAAACTCAGCTGAGACCACTTTATGGTGCTGCACTGATTCCTAGCGTCTGGAACTCCTTGACTATCAGACAACTTCTGGTGCGTCTTGGAGATCATTGGCCAGCGTTGCTTCGTTGCTGTCACCCTGCACCTGCAGTAACAACTATCCCTGCAGTTTGAAAAGTAGCTTCTCTAGAGCGTAAACTCGAAAGAACTCGAAGTTTTTCTTTGAACCCAGTAAAGATCCCATTCCCGGAGCGTGAGATGGTGCGTCCTGTCTGTCGACCAGGCGAAGTGATGAGATGGAGAGGAAAGTTGGTGTGAGCAGACAGTGGGATGTCGCTGGGGTTTGGGGAGGGGCTGTGTGGACGGGGCGGGGTAGAAGCTTTACTGTAATAATTTCAATGGATAGCCTACTCTACAACTGAATCCTCTCCAAACTTGATCAGCAGCTGGCCTAAGGCCAACAGACGCCTGGCAGTAAACAACATGTAGGATTCAAAATCTGACAGTTATGACAAGTTATTACACAGTTTGAAAAATCGACCTTTGGGGTTTTTACCACTACAGTTGAGATCATATCTGTGGTCCACTCACCTCTCCATGGTAACAACGACATTTGCAGTACATGATCACTAAGGGCTAAAGAGTTATCCTTTTCTAATTTGTTTATGCACTTAATTTTATGACTTGTAATGTCAGGATAGGCAACGACAGACAACACTAAATATGCCACAAAAGCAGAATTAAATGGGGTTGATAATAAAATCATGAATAGAGACGACCACGCTTACCTGAATAAGTTAGTTGTTTGCACTACATGTTCTTGGAGGTCGTGCGTCTGTAGCAGAAGATTTGAGCTTTTTGCCAAGGTCCCTGATGCTGCTGATCCACCAGCTAGTAGATAGGTGCGCCATCTACTGGTAAATTTGAGAAACAAATACATAGGGGCATTAGTGTGTATTCATCTTGGCCCATCACTGGTCCTGAAAACGTTTTGTTTATCTGTGTCATGCCGGTAGTTTTTGTTCAACTGGAGTGAAAACACGGGCTTCTCTTTTTTTTCCCAATAATCCCAAAGGCCTTAAATTGGTTCAGCACAATGACTAACTGACGTAGAGATCGCACCAATAGCAAAAGTAGTCGATATCTATAGTTCCGCCCATGTCAGCGCTCTGGTCCAATCAGAGAGCTCTCTCCGGCGAGGCTGGGCGGGACGTTTACATCGTCGACAAAAGGTAACAGGTTGCAGTCGCCGCATAATGAACTTGTTGCTGTGCTAATTTGCGGATGAATTGTTTTTCTCTCCCGCTTTTCTGCGTGGATTTTTATGGATGTCTGTGAAAACATTTGAATTATCATCGAAACAGGGGAGGCGAAGTGTCAAAGAGGAGCGGAGGGATAACTTGAGAGAAAGAGGTAACTTTACGGTTGGTTTTGGACTTCACTCAGCCAGACAGCCAAACCAGACAGACACGACCTGTCAGACAGTCAGTTATTCGCTTTGTAAAGGCTTTTCTGGGGCTCGGTGGCGCTTATACATTTATTTAAGTTGGTTGTGTAGTCATTTTTACTACTATTGTGACACTGTGAGGTTTCTCTGGTTGCCAGTTTAGCTTGGTTGCTAACGTTAGTTTGATGGGTCGAGAGAAAGACAGGGACCAGTGCTCCCGGCGTTACTTCAGGATACTTGGATTTGCCTGTTATGCGATGTGAAATATGTGCTAGAGGTGTCTGCAAATGTTTCTGTTAAAGTTATCAGTCAGTTCAGGTTGGCTACATATTTCTCCTAGCATAATACACACTTAAATGCCAAATGAATTCATACTGAAAAGCAGTTTCTCTCCAAGACAGGTATGAATTCTGTGCATTTGTTGTGTCTCTACCCTGTGCTACCAGGGGGATTTGTCACTGGAAAAACTGTGCACTGATAAACAATTATAACATCTCTGACACAGTGACTCCAAATGTAACCACATTTCAGATCCTTGGCCTTGAATCTAGGCATCTCAATAATAAAACAGCTTGGCATGCATTCACTAGAAAGATATTTTGAAGAGCTGTTCTGTAAGTATAAAGATGTTTTTCAAGATTAGCTTGAGTCATATGAAACGGATGACACAGGTAAGAATTAATGCAGGTTATAGTTTGGAAGTGGATAATGGAGGGTTTGTGGATTCTGTCATGAATTTCAATAATTATAGTGTTGAACCTGCATCACCACCGACATGGTTTCGTTTTCAGACAGAGTAAACATGGAAGAAAATGCAGTCTGGTGGTAGTTATTCTCAATGATAAAGGTTAGTCCAATCTTACAGGTGCAAACACTCAAGTGTGCAGATAAAAAACCCATAATTCAATTCCTCTCTCCTTCTCCCCCTCTCTCTTTCTCTCTCTCTCTCACACACACACACACACACACACACACACACAGCCTGTGTAAGTGAGAAGGACAGAGAGAAACAAGTGTCTGGAATGTGAGTGAAGGGAGGGGCGTATTTATGTGCTCCTAATATGGTGTCATTTGTGTACTATTTGGTAACACTGAAGTCTCTCTTTTGTTATGCCAATGAACTTCTTTGGATTTGAAAAGAGGGAATAAATGGCTGTTTGTTTGAGTGTGAAAGAGGAGCAGTGGCAAGTTTGGAAAGCGAGATTGACCGCTGTAGAGAGGATGAGGGCCTGGGTTTATGTCAAGAATGTAATGGAGAGGGAGAATACCCTGAGGACTGAGTGAGTGGCTGCCTGTCCTTTAAAGACAGAGAGGTAGTGAGCTACTGTTTTGTCCATCTTACATCCTCACATGTCTATCTTCTGTGCCTGTAAAACTTAATGATTCACCTGGCGGAAAAGGGGCAAACTGCTGTTTAACGAGTTAAAGGCCACATTGGCTTTATGGGATGCTGTAAACTATGGCTGAAATAGTTAGTCGATTTATCAATATGTCAGGCATCTAGTGTTGCAACTAAAGATTACATTCATGATCAATTAATCTACCAATTGTTGTCTTTTTTTCAATTAATCAGTTTCTCCATAAAATGCCTGAAAACAGTGAAAACCTGTTATAATTTCTCAGAGACTAAGGTGTAACACCTTCATCTGTCTTGTTTTGTCTGACCAACAGTCCAAAACCCAAAGATATTCAGTTCATTTATGATGAAAGAAAAGCATCAAATCCTCAGATTTGAGAAGCTACGAACATCAAATCTTTGGCATTTTCGCTTAGAAAATGTCTAACACAATTTATTGATTATCAAAATTCTCAAATGTGAGGATTTGCTGTTTTTGTCTCTTTAAATTGAATATGACCAATGGAACTTCATTATTGACCTTGAAAACAGCGGGTTGACATAAAAACTGTACTAGCTTTTTCCAGCACTTTCAACTTCACCTCACTTAGTCATCCTCAGCTGATGCAAGATGTTAGCATGGGAAACTAGTGAAAACTTTTCTGACATTTTAAAGATTAAAACATAATAAACAGATTAATGACAGAATAAAATAATTGGACAATGGCAATATCCACATTGTTAATAGATTGTAAAAACACAGTAAATATTGAATATACTTTTTTAGGATGGATACATTTGTTATATTATATAGCAGCACACAGAACATTTCCAGGCCTAGTTTAGTTGTCATCCAGTGTGTTTTACTCTTTTAGAATAAGGAATGACTCAGAAAACCTTCAGCCTTTGTTGCTATCTCTGCCTGTATCAGTTTTGGGCCAAGCCAGAGTTGATCGGATCATATGAACCACAATGACTCTGTGAGTCAGCAGAGGCACTTTCATGACTCCACACATTGCTGTTGTTTCATTTCTCTCCACACCCGCTAATCTCCTAATTATATTTTCCATTCCATCTTGGATCTTAACAGGGAAGTAGCTCCAATTCAATTTACTGTGCAAGAATTCAATTTGAGGCCAAAGGCGGAGGCCCATCAGCGTAACTGCAGGGTAACATGACTGGCAAGGGAATCCAAAAACACCAGATATACTCCTAACTGGGAAAACGAGAGCCTGCTAAAAGAATACCAGAGCTGCAACCTATCAACTAAGTTTTTTTGTTTTCATTATTGATTAATCTTTGCATTATTCACTCAATTATTTGGTCTATAAAATGTTAAGACATAGCAAAAAGTAAAGCCTACAATGACGTCTTCATATCACTTTTTGGTTTGACCAACAGTCCATAACCCAAAGACAATCAGTTTACTATGAATGAGAATGTTCAGTATTTGGGCTTGAAAAAAGATTAAAATAATGAATCTGTCTTTAAAATAGATGCTGATTAATCTTCTGTTGAATGACAAATTGAGTAATCGACTATTTTTCAACTCTTAAGGATAGGAATCATACAGTGTTTGTTTTAAATGAGGAAACTGTCACATTTTAAAAAGTGACTGACCTGTTTGATATCCTGCTTTCACTATGGACAAGGAGGTTCATTTTAGAGAGGTATGGAAAGAAATTAGGTTTCTGGAGGAACCTAAAAGGGGGCTTTATGTAGACAACAAACAATGTCAGTGTCTAAACAAACTTGTTATAATCAAAGACAATGTAAGGCAGTGAATGAAAGAGGATGGGAATAGTTTTGGCATTCTCAGAATTGCTGCCCTCGTTTTCCGCCCCACATCAGCTGGACAATAGGATGGGTCCCCCACTCCCCCTTGCGGAGCTGGCAATGCGCTCTTCCTCTGTGACATGAAAAATATTAAACTGATTAAGGAATGCAGATGATCAGATGTTAAGAGAGAGACTTTTTTCTGCTTTACAGTTGCCTTTCTGTAAGTTAATCCGACCCACTCATAGCTCAGACTCTACAGATCAACCTAGATCAGATGAGCATTTCACATTAAATCATTGTTTTCTAGGTCCCTCGTATGGCCTGTCTGTCCCACAATCATCAGTGCATGACATGTTTGCTTGACCTTGATGTAAAGGCACTGGGCTGCAGACTTCACGCATGACTTCACAAACGTTTTGTGACATGGTGCTTCCTCTGTGGTTCCCAAAGGGTGGAAAAAAAACTGACTTAACTGTGCACGTCTGATGTGCAGGTCTGTCTGCGGATGATGCTAACGCACCACAAGCACACAGATTCCTTCAAAGGTCATTCATGACGTCTCAAATGACGTTGCTCCATTCACTACCTGACCAGACATTTACCTTCACCTATTCCTGCTCTAAAGTTGTTTTACATGTTAGTGTTCACTTTCACAGTGAGGAAGGCGTACAGTGCCATACTTTTTGGCTTACTTTGCTCACCGTGTCTTATTTTGCTCTTTCTCAGAGTGGCTGACAGTGCCATACAGCTTCCAAAATCTGTATGGAAATGTAAACGTGTTCAATAATGTATGGAGTTATCTATTTGAAGGTTACTTCTGTAGTCAGCCCTTCCTGTGTATGAGGGGGAGGGTTGTTCACAGGAACAGCTCGACTTTGGATTTTATCACACAAGGCACTGATAAGAGAAGAAAAGCTGCCTTTTTTTCTCTCTCTCCCTCCCTCTTACCTCACCCTCCCTTTCTGTCTCCCAACCCACTTTCTGTCTCTCACCTAGGGAAGCTGTTGAGAGGAAGTGAAAGGTGCAGAGCGGAGAGGTCAGGAGGAATGTTGTAATAGGTTTAAAATGGGCTTAATTAAACATACTGTTGTAATGACATAAGGGGTTGGGCATGATCAGTCAGTCGTTGTAATACCAGGAAAGTTCAGTACTTTATGGTACTGCTAGTGTTAAATCAGGTTGGCAGTGACTTATGGCTAAAATTTGATGTAGGTGTGATCAGTTGCAGTGGAAGAGGAATAGTTTTGGAATTACTCATCCAGTGTTATCAAAGTATAGAAAACGGGAGGATTAGGGAGTGAAGAAAAACGAATAAGTAGAGAAATTACAGAGTGAAAGAATGAAAAGGTCTTGACTAGTTCCTGTGGCACCTATTTGTATTCAAGCCGCCAAAGTTTTGTTGGGGGAATTAGTTCTGGTATCTGGCTGGGAAGCTTCCAAAAGTTGGGAAAGGCTTAGTCGGTCCCTACAAGGGGAGAGTGATATCTGGGTGTGTGCTCTCAGGTTAATGACTAATGGAGTGCACTGAGTACAAAGTCCACACAAGCAGCTGAGAGCCAGAAACTAGGTGTCACTGCTTATAAATCTGTTTTGCTGTATTGTTCAAAGCAAGGCTGTGTCTTTGTCTAGCAAGATTGTGACGTTTCAGAGTTGCTTGCAAATGAGTGTCTAGGTAATTCTCTATTTGATTTTCTCATTTGAGGGATTATTTGAGGGAAGAGGTTTTTCTTTTTAACCTGGCTATTGATTGTTTTTTTCTCTCTCCTCGTCTGCATACCTGAATCTGGGTTTTTGAGGTTGATACTGATATTGACTGCCAAATGAATAAAATATAATGCAACAAGACAAAGCACATAAAGTTTACATTTAGGACTAAAGGACTAAAAAATGTAGCCTGGTAGTCTCGTGCAGCATGTGCTCTCCCCCTGTCCTTGCTTCCTTTATTTACTTTTTACCCTGATCTCTTCTCTATTACCAGCATGAGCACGCCATCCTCAGGTCAGAAGACCCCAGTGGACTACGGTGTCCAGATCCGCTTCATCAATGACCTCTGCGACACTGGTGGTGGGCAGCCGGGGTCCCAGCCCAAGCCCAAGCCCAAGACCCAGACCAGCTCCAAGTACGGTGTGGCGGTCAGGGTGCAGGGTATCGCTGGCCAGCCGTATGTGGTCCTGAAGGATGGAGAGAAAGGAGACTCGTATGGAGTCCAGATCAAGACCCAGTACCCGTCTGGCTACAGTAGCCTTCCCCGGGGGAGAGAGAAGGCAGAGCCAGGAACACAGGGGGTAGATGTAGCAGGAGGAAGCAGAGGAGGGCAGGGAGGGGCACTTCGCCGGGCCCAGTCCCATGGGTCACTACTGGACAGGGATGCAGACAATGAGGATTTTCAGCTGTCTCGGCCACCGGGGGATGGGAAGTCTGGTAGTTATGGGAACCTGGATGGAGGATTAGGAGTCAGAGGGGAGAGAGAGCAGCCTCGGCGTGGCAGTGGTAGAGAGGGGGACATGGAAAGGAATATGTGGGATGGTTCATATCAGGCAGGGCTCAACGGGTCACTTGGGTCAGTGCGGGGCACTCAGCCCTACCCTGACCGTCCTCAACAAACAAATGAGTTTCACTCTAATCAGAGACAGAGGGCTGTCAACAGACTAGTAAACAGGTTTGATGGTGGTAACACTGGGGGCCAGCAGAGAGGCCTCCCTCCTCCACAGCAAGATCCCAGAGTTACATCTCCTATCCTCACCTCCAACCCCTACACCTCACCTCCGTCCTCAACTCACAGCAGCTTGGGACGCAGCCAAGACGCTCTCAACACATTTTCAGGACACTCCACTAATCAGTGGTCTTCACCAGGGAGACATGCTCCAGTGGCGACACCGCAGGCCAGTCTGACTGAGGCACAAGTAAGAATGAAATCTTCTCTGTTTGGGAATTAAAGCTGATTTTCAGAGGGCTGCAAACACCCCACAGCATGCAAAATTGCAAGAGTAGTTTTCTGATCTATGTCTTAAGGTGACCCCTGACCTTTTGCTGGACCAGGGTCAGAGTGCAGAGATGTGCATTGAGGAGGAGCAGGCCATGCAGACTATTTACAACATCCTGAGACAAGGGTACGGACCTCCACGTCATCTTTATCCTTCTGTTACTTTAAAATAGGTGTTACAAAGAAAAGCTAATGAATTACTACAGTAATGTTAAACAGTTATCTTTTGCCTTTTTGACCTGCCTCTAGAACTAACGAGAGTGATGTTGTCACTATGCACAAAGTCAAGCTCATCTGCCAGAAGATTCAGAATATAAAGGTTTGTCCCTTTTTGAACACATCTGGTTCTGTGGAGGGCTTGTTGCCCCTTGCACTGGTTCATATGTCAGATAAAGAAATAGTATGGCCAAACTGCTTACATACAGTTTATATGTCCCCTTACAACTTTTTTCAGTCCAAAGAAGGGCCGAGGGAAGAGTGGATGAGAGAAAAGAGGGAGCTTGAGAGAAAGATGGCTGAACTACAAACTGCCTTGCAAGAGGAAAGAAGGGTAAGCAAAGCAGGAATGAAACCGTTCTACTTCTTAAATTTTTATTAGCAGTGCTGAAATGTTTCCTTCTCTATTCTTTTCTCTAGTGGATAAGGCAGTTTTATAGATCAAGCGCACTTTGTTTTGCTTTAAATGCAGTGAATATTCGATGTGTGCCCAGAACGTAGAATAGCACTTTTTCCTCCTTTCTTCTTCCAATTGAAGCTTCAAAACCCACGTTAGTTATTAGAGTTATGTCATTTTTACGAAGCCCAGTTTAAGGTAGGGGTGGCAAAGACATGTAGAGGATGGCTGCTTAAGTTTTGGGTTGTTACTGTAGTGTTTTGGTGCCTTGAAAGACCCACCATGCCTCTGTAAATTCAAGCTGGTTGATTGGAGGATGTTAACATTCAGAGAGGAACTTGCCACTTTAACTCAGGTCTGATTACATGGAAAGGCACACATAAATACTCATCCAAGTCTCCTCAAAATGAGAGCACTGACTATCAAGTGAAGGAAATAGTCCCTCAGAGTGTCCTCTGAGTTTTTATGTCATTTTTACTAATCTAACCAGGAGGGCTGGGGGTTCCTTGGAGTGTGCTTGAGATTAATCCTCTGATTAATCCTTAAAGCTCTCTGGCCCGGTCAGAGGTGCACACACACAATAATCTAACTTCAATAATGACTCATCATATGTAGTCTTAAGGAACTTGGGCAGGTCTTAATCTCTAATAGCTCCTAAGAGCTTAATCCCTCATGCATATTGATCGGTGGGCAAATGCAAGGCCGCTTTAGCATTTCGTCAAAGCTCATTGTTTATGCCAGCAGAGCTACCTGATGTCTTATGTTTCACCGCTCTCATTTATTCATCATGTCTGCTCATATGTAGAGCTCTGTTAGCAATTCTGATCCTGCCCTGAAAGCTGAGCTGGAGTCCTGTCTGGATGAAAATCTGCAACTCCGGGAGATGCTGGACCGGAAGAAGATAGAATTAAATGAAACACAATCAGAGTGAGAGCACATACACACACGCACTCAGACACACACACACGCACTCAGACACACACACACACACACACACACACACACACACACACACACACACACAGGAAAGCGGGAAGGGGCATGGCACCATTGTTTATTTGAGTATCTGTGGTCAGGAGTAGGAGGGGGAATGACAGCCCCACTTTGTTTTCAAGCACACACTGTCATGAACAAGCAGTTACTGTATCTTATTCACAAAGCCAAACAAGTATGTCATAGTCATTTGAATCCAAAGAATCATTGAGTAATGTGTATGCCCTCTTTTCCTCGCAGGCTGACTCAGCTGCGTATGGATAGGGAGAACGCTGAGGCACGGGTCAGAGAGATGGAGGACCAGCTGGCTGAGCTTCAGGATGAACTGAGAAGAGAAAACGGCAACAAGACGGTAACACGGAAACGTGATCTCACAAAACGCCCACACAGATATACAGGGAGAAACAGTCTCAACTCAATACTGGGTTTAAAAAAAAAAAAAAGGACATGAGACTAAACTGCTTCTCAAGACTACATATTAATCGTGTGGCAACATATTTACAGGTTGAATAGTTGAAAAGGCTTTTGCAGTCAAAAGCAAGATTAACTTTCATTAAATTTCAGTATGCCGAGAGCCCAGAGGTATCAAGTTAATACTGTGCATTTCCTGTGTCTGCAGGACCTGATGTCTTGTCAGGCACAGCTGATGGAGGTCGGCCAGCTGAAACACAAGCTGGAGGAGACGTTGAGACAGAGAGAGAGGGAGCTGACGGCTCTGAAAGGAGCGCTGAAGGAAGAGGTGGCCACACATGACAAAGAGATAGAGGCGCTCAGAGAGCAGTACAGTGCTGACATGGAGAAGCTCCGCAGCAGCATGGAGCAGGTATCTCAGGTGTGTACTGTCACACTCGCATCACTTACGTTTGAAAAATGACGAAAATGCTTTCAAGTTGGAGACAAGTTGGTCAAAAAACTGGTCCCTCAACAACAGACTCTCTGTACATTCAACAGAAAAAACGATTATACGTGCTTTTAGGTTTCGGCCCCTCCGGTGACAACATTTGTAATTTGGCTTTCAGTAGATTTTCTTATTGATAGTGATTTACAAGAGTCAGCTTGTAGAGCATCTGTGTCTCTGTCAAGGCTACTCCAACAGGATACACATGTGCTGTTGAGATCAAGTCTTCTGCACACATACTATTTCACAGTTACATTATATTGCTCCTCTTGGCTGTTGGTATTCCTTCACAAGGATGTAATCGTGCTCAGGATCAGGGTATTGCCGGTGATCGGTAAGCTGTGTGTGATGCACAAGTCCAGCTCTTTCAAAACACAGTAACAAAATGAAAACAGGAGGGCATCATAGCACGCAGACAGATTAATCTGTTTAGGTTTGAAAAAAATTATTTTCCCATTATAATTTAATTTCATGCTGCACTGTGCTTTGGAATCTGCACTCACTTTATTGTTGTAATATTGAGAAGAAATCCACTGCAGTTTCCATTCCAGTTATATTTATAAGACCCCCATTTACAGTTACTTGTTATTTACATAGAGATATAAACAGATTTCATGATTCCATGTGAACAACCTCTCTGAGTACACAGGAGTCTCTGCATTTTAAACTTGACCTCTTCAATCAAGATAATGCAAATGACTTCTCCATGGAGTGGTCTATCTACACTGTTGAGTATACTACTTACATGGCGGGAATACAAAACATTATGCTCTCCATCCTTCTGTCTCCTGTTTTAGTCTCACGCAGGGATCGAATCAGAGCGGCTACGTGTCAATGCATCAGTTCGCTCTCTGCAGCAGCAGTTGGAGGAGTGTAGAGACGAGAGCAGCCACTGGATGGAGCAGTTTCATGCCACCAGAGATGAACTTCGAACAACTAAACAAGAGTGGGTCTATAGACATTTAAACACAACATAATGATCAGAAATTGAATTCATAGTTACTTACCTGGCTTTCGGGTTTCCAGTATTTATGTGGACATGGATCTTCTCACCCTCTCTACATCATTTCATTTTGCACCTGCTGTACTACTAATGTGTGTCCATCTCTTCTCTTTCGTTCTACCTGGTCAATGTTTCTCCCTCTCTCTGTTAGAGAGCCACCCAGCAGCCCTGAAACACCGTGAGAGTCACTAATTGAACAGCATTTGTGTTTAGATATGCAGAGCTGTAGATGTGGCTAGCTGTGCTAACACTTGTCACTGTAGTGTCAAGGCCATCCACACTTACAGCCCTAATTCAGGACTCTCCACAGTGTTTATTTGATCCAAATTCAAATATAGACAATGAACTCCCTAATACATTATACAGTCCCAAATGGGAATATGGACCATATTTGTCCATATTGACGATTCAGTTACTGTGAACACTGTGTACAAGCAGGAACAACAAAGATACAGGGAGAGGTGTTGATGGTCTTGTATTTTTTGTCTGTGTTTAGCAAAACATATTGTAGACTTGTTGTATGTGAAAGTGTCTGATTGTTATGTGGTAACAGGGAATGCTGATTTATTTCCTGTTGCCTAAAGATTAAATAATGACATACTTTGCTCATTGACTACATCAAAATAAATTACACTCACTTGTCATGATTGACCTATACAACCCAACAGCTACTGATCAGCTAATTAAGCAGTAATACTTGATTGGTACAGTGGGTTTACATCAATTGTATGTTCACATTTTTCAGACTCCTGCAAGCTCGTCTGGAAAAAGAGGAGTTTGAGGAGGAACTGAAGGAGCTCCAGGAAAAAGTGAGCACCATGAAACAACAGATACCAGACCCTGGCCACACGCACACTCTCAACCAGGTGCAGTAAACACACACACACACACACACACACACACACACACACACACACACACACACACACACACACACACACACACACACACACA
>NW_019174513.1:0-79419 GCF_002260705.1 Seriola dumerili | reverse complement strand
CACACACACACACACACACACACACACACACAGAGCTTTACATGATAACTGATGCACAGGTGAATAAGAAACATTTCACCATCAAATTGTTCATGTTTCTGTTTCAGGAACTTCAGCGATGCAATGCTGATCTGCAGAAGGCAAAGTCTGAGGTGGAAAAGCACAGGACAGACTTTGACAGGAAGGTCATGGAGGTCATCTCCATAAAAAAATCTCACCAGAGCCAAGAGGCAGAATTGAAGTATGAGATTGACAGGCTAAAGGACCAATTACAGAGGGCCAAAGATGACATTTCCAAGGCACAAGAGAAAAACAAACGGGTTAGTTTAATCTCAATAAAGAGTGGTGATGTGTATGTGGTAGATAGGTAGGACTAGTTGCTTAGACTGATCTTTCTTGTATTTTTAGTCTAAATCCTACCTTTGTCTTCCCGCCTATAGCTCCCAGACCCAGCCACAATCTCAGAGCTGGAGCAGAATCTTGGTGAGGCACGTGGTGAAGCTAGTCAGCTCAAAGAGAAACTCTCACTGGCTGAAGAGGAACTCGAGGCCAGTAAAACACATCTCACTAGAGCTCAGCTGGACATGAAATCGCTCCAAGATTCCCAGCAGGAGCAGCAAGAGGCCAACACACGTCTGAGAGAGAAACTCTCACGGTTAGAGGTAATATTGCATCCTCACAAACGACACTCTTCAGCTTAGTGTGTTAGATAGCAGTAGACACAGTTAAGCATAATTGGACATCCTCTTGTGGTTTCCTCAGGCTCAGCTGCAGACCAACGCCACAGAGAGCTCAGAGGCAGAGCTCGCCCTACACTCTGAGGTGAGAGGCCTGAGATCTGAGCTAGATGAGGCCAAGAGAAAAGCCTCCAGACTGAGCCAAGATAACCGTGAACTCAGCCTGCGCCTGGAGGATACAGAGAAAGACAAGGAGACACTCAAACAGACCGTCAACCAGCTGGAAGAGACCAAACATCAGCAGGAGAGAGCTCTAGAGAAACTCAACAAAGAGGTAAAAAAAGAGAGATCCCGCTTATACCTTTTGCAAATGATGAGATGCCTGTGCAGCCCAGAGCATCCAAATGCTCATTAGAGGACACAGCACAAAATATTCATCCACTTTGTTTTGTGTTTTGTCCCCTCTCCCTCCCTGTCAGTATGAGTCTCTGACCATGTCCTCAAGAGAGGAGGCACAGGCTCTCAGGGTTCAGCTGGAGGAGCAGAGAGAGAGAGCACGCAAGGAAATGCAGGAGGTGCAACGTCATGGAAACGACGCTCAGACGGAGCTGGATAGAAGCCACATAAATCTAAGGAGACTGGAGGAAGAAGTGTGTGTTTGTGGTTTAAGTGTTTGTGTGCATGTTTTTCTCTGTTTGGCCTGGTTTTTGTTTTTATTATGAAAAGCAGGTCTGGTCTGAATGTATCAAATAGTTTTGACGCATAATATTCATAGTGCATGCTTGACTGATTGTGTTCATGCAAAACTGATTCATGCAAAGCTGCACACATATTTTTCACATGATGAACATTCAGTGTGGCATGTGTCTGTTTCTAATATTATGGTAAATCTAACTAGATGTCACGGCACAAGAAGGAGCTCCTGCTTGTATGCGAGGAGAGAGACAACCACCAGCTGGATAAAGAGCTCCTCACCAACAGACTGCGCCACCTTGAGGGAGAGATAGAGGCCAGCAAAAACAACCACAACGAGAAAACCCGGGAGATTCGTATCCTGGAGGTAGGATACGTGCGTCTGCTCGCCTCCTGGTTTGGGAGAATAAACCATGACTACAGACATCCCAGCTGTTAATAGTTCTGCTCTGCATACATTGTTAGTATAACAGTCTGTACAGGTTTATGGACACATTTATGCAAGTATTATACCTCCATCTGTAAATCAGACGTCTAAGGTTAATAGAATAGCATGTAGACTTGTGTCCTGCACATATGCTCTACCTATTTGGCAAAAGTCTTTATCAAAAGTCGGGAAGTCATGATTTGTCAGAGTCGATATTTTGATAATTCTCTCCAATTTATATTCCCAAGATGATGATTGATTTCAAATATGTGCATATTTAAATTGGTAGTGCCTCAGAGGCATGTTGAAGAAGCAGAAAGCATCATGGTCAAGATGATAAACAGGTCACACAACCTTTTATAAAGGCAATATGTTTGAAAGGAAAAGCATTGAAATATACCGTGTGACCTGTTTGTGTTCAGTTTTCATAGACACCATCTAGTCTCCCTTCTGGGCACCTAATGAAAGTTGATCTTGTCTCGTCTCTTTCAGGACAAGCTGAAGCGGATGGAGTTGGAGCTGGAGGAGGAGAAAAGCAGTGTGGAGATGCTGACAGACCGGGTGGCCAGGAGCAGAGACCAGATCGATCAGCTCCGCTCTGAGCTCATGCAGGAGAGGTCATCCAAACAGGACCTGGAGCTGGACAAGAACGCCATGGAGAGACATGTATGTGCACATACGTCACATCTGTGTTTGCTGACATTTGTGAACAGCAGTAAACTGAAGTCCTCAGTCTGCCAAAATACACTTTCCACTCCCTGCACTCATGTATCTTCACTTCACTTTATGAAATACAGCATTTTGGTGAAAGTCTTAACACACTCACCTTCCCCTGACTCTCCACTTCTGTTTGTCTGTGTCTGTCCCGGCAGCTGAAGGAGCTGAGGAGTCGTGTGGCTGACATGGAGGGCCAGTCTCGCTCCTCAGCAGGAGTCTCCCAGCTGGAGAACAAGATCCAAGAGCTTGAAGAACATCTACGAATTGAGGAACGGTACAGTGCAACAGAAAGAAAACTTACTCCACTCCAATAGATTTTCATTCTGGATCACAATGTTTTGCCCTTTTTTGAATATCTTTGAAAATATATAGAAATGTTTTGAACAGATTTGGTGGATGGACCCAGTTTGTCTCTGGTGGAGGATGTTTTTTATTATATTTTGTGAACAGCTTATGCTAAATCTAAATGACAGAAGCTACGTTTTTGGCTGCAACATCAAGTTTGGTGTGATTTGACTGTTGTGCTTGAAATGTTTGAAACTAAGATATTCTGCTTCATATTAATACGGTTATGTACATACAAAACCAGACTTCCACATGTTACTACTTTGCAGCTTAATGGGGGCAATGAGATGGCAATTTTTTTCCTTAAGGGCAGAGTGTTACTCATGAACATGTTAATGCTCTTATATATGAAAAGGGAGAAGAACTCTGTGTTGGCATCTCAACGTCGTCTTGAGAGGAAACTTAAGGACCTCAATATGACGCTGGATGAGGAGAGACACACACAAACCGAACAGAGAGACCAGGTATAGACATTCACCGTCTACTGTATGTCAGTAGGATGAATTTACTGAAATGAAACGTCTGCTTTGTACAAAAAACGCACACAGTAATCGGTGAAACCTATGTTGCAGCTTGCTCTGAGGGTGAAGGCCCTGAAGAGGCAGGTGGATGAAGGAGAGACAGAGCTGGAAAGAATAGATGGACTCAGAAGAAAAGCTCAGAGAGACATGGAGGAACAGGTGGAGCTCAAAGAGGCCTTGCAGACCAGAGTCACAGCTCTGGAAGCTGAGCTCAAGTAAGCGTTTTTCTTTGTCTCTGATTTTTTTTTTTTTGTGCTTCTCATCCAGTTTGTTACTTGCTGTGAGCTTTTGGTAATGATTGCGCAAGACACTTCCTGGCAGCCTGATTATCACAGCAGTGTGTGAGTGTGCCCACGTGCATGTGGGTGTGTGAGTGAGTAAGAGAGAGACAGCATCTCCGCCTTCTTATGTTACAGAATGAATTAATCTGAAATGCGAATGATGCAATTACTAGTGAACTCAGGTTCTTCAGCTGTTACACACAATTATAGACACCTGGTGGAGATTCACCCAGTCTCCCTGGGGTGCTGAATTTCACAATGTGATGTGTGTAAAACATATGAGCAATCAGCCACATGTGAACAGCTATTTCATTTAACTAAATCGGCACATTACTCATGCACCACAGGGGAAATTGAATTCCAGACATGCTCCCACTCATAGCAAGGAAATGCATGTTGTTCCTTTATATTACCAGCAGAGGGAACGCTCTGATCACCTGCCAGCGCTAAAACCTACGCATAAAGCAACTGATAAAGGAAAAACTGCGTTTCAGTTGCTAAAAATGACAGTAATCATTATAATGATGATGGTGTGATAATGATGTGTTACAGGAGGAAAACTCAGGCAGCAATGCGCCCAGCTTTGGATTCATCAGCCCTCAGCTCGGATGATGACGACAGCCTTTATGACCCGTCCACAATCACCTCCATCCTCACTGAGAGCAACCTCCAGACCAGCTCCTGTTGAAGCCGAACTTTCGGGACAGGACCAGGGCGTGGAAATATCGCACTGCCAAGTTAAAAACAAGCGTAGCACTACAGACAATGAGGGAAGGATACAAGGATCTAGGAGGAAAATTTACATATTGTAGAAGTTAGTAGGGGGATGATTTTCCACACGAGTGAATGGAAGGAAGCAAAACATCCTCTTCATTTCAGGGAATTCAATTCAGTCTACAGTGTAAACAGATGTTCTCCACGGTACAGTTGTAATAACGCCATTTCATGCGCATAGTACACCACCACCACCACCAATACATCTCAAACCAATTTAAGGTTAAGATTCTTGAGTCAAGCACTTATGGTACTATGTCAGGCTTTGACTGAATTATAAACAATACTTTCATCATTTCCTGGTGCTGACAGTTTATATGTTGTAGTTTTCTCTGTAGCACAGCTGTCAGCTGACTGAACTCACAAATTCTGTAGCATGCACAAAAGGTAGGTAGAATGGACTGAATGCTGACACTGAGTACATTATGATAGCCACAAGTGATTGAAAACTGCAATACGATTAAACGCTTATGTTGTTTTTCTGAAAGTTAATGAGTAACCAGATTTAATTGTTTAGATATGACAAATGATTCTTTACTGAATGAAATCTGAATTTTGTTTATTGAAAACAAAATATATTTCTGTGTATATTTTTCAATATGGAATATGTCTGTCCTGTGCCTGAAGTTTACTCCACTTTCCAGTCTTCGGTGTCACACGGTACACAGTGTCGGGATTCTGAGTGATAAAATTTGACAAAATATGACACTAATAGCAACTCAAATGGATTTTCTTGGGCAGGAACACAAATTCTGCTTCCAAACTAGTAATAAATAGCACAAATGTGACAGAAACCTCTCTTTACTACACAGGTTGAGATTAATTTCAGCTTTCCTTTGCCAAGTCTTAAAGTGATTTTCCACTTTTAAAGCAAAATAGTGGCCAAATATCTTCTCTGTGTGGTAGAAACTTAACGTTTTTTTGTTGAAGCTGCACAATGTCTATGCATTCCCTTATCTTAAGTCAATGAAACATATATACTCTCATTTCATTACGATGCCTTAAAATTGCTGCAAAATAATTTGTTTTTTGACTTGTTATTCTTATCAGAATGTTTTTTTTTGTAAAGTGTTTGTATTTAACATTTGTAGATTTTTTTTTGAGTCTTAAGCTGACTTTGTAAACACTTTGAACAATCAGTTGAAATTATAATTGTATTACATTTTGTTGCAATGTAATGTTTCTCTTTCTCTTTCCAGCAAAACTGGAAACTGGTACATATGATTTAGATTTAGACAGTTGAGTATAAATATGTTGAATTAAAGCTGCTGGTATATACTGTAATTGTTGACTGGAAAATTTTCACACTGTAACTAATTCACAAATTTGATCTTTTTTCTATTGCTTTTCAATATAGAAACAATAAAAGTATCAAGTTGAATTGATCTACATGTATTCTCTTTGTTATATTTACAGAATGTTAATCAGATGTTTTATTGCATAGTTTGTTTCTGCCACATTTCAGGATACACAGTTTCCTAATTACATTGTACGTTTCCCTTTAACAGATGGAGTCAGACATTACTGACTTTCTTTTCATCAATTAAGTTTAAAGTGAAGTTCGCCTGCCCACTCGTTCTTTGTAAGGTCAGTGCTTCAGTGACACAGGTAATCACAGGTGGAGGAAGTAAAGTGCAATATCACACACCCCAGTTCTACTCCAGTAAAATGAATTTGAAGAATTCACCATTGAATCAGTCATGTAATCAAATCAATCAGATCAAGCTAGTGTCCTGATCATTTAAGTATAATGAACCTATTATATTGTTTTTGTTTTAAAAATGTACCTTGATAACCGTGATAGAGCAGAAAACACTAATATATCATTTATATAATATTTTATTATATAATTTATCCGTAGTTGTGGGGAAATCCGTGGACACACTGTCCCCCAGCACAGTACAGTCAAACGGAGAAAATGTGACTTATATGAACAACGTGTAATTGGCAGAAAACATCCTAGCAGGTTGATTATGATTTTACAGAAACACATTCATATTTAAATATTGCATATAGCAACATACCCATGTGTTTGAGCGGCACATATGACTTGTGCTGAAAAAAGAATAAAAGAACAAAGACGACACAGGTGGATCAAGTCATTGTTTTGGCTGCAGGGCTGAGCTTCTCTGGAATTAGAGGTAATGTCTGTTATATAAGCCTGATGTTCATACAGGTGTGAACCTGAATGAGTTAGTCAGTACCACCTCCAGGAGCTGGTTAAGCACATGATGGTTATTATCTCTGTGCTGTCAGAACTGATCACAAGGCCTGTGTGTGTCCAGCACCCGACCTTAATACACGTTGCCGGTCTGATTACAGCTTGTCTTGTCATAACAGAAAAACCACAGGTTTAACTAATAACATCAATAACGGCTTCTTCCCTTTTAGGTTCACCAAAGTGTGCACACTGACTCAGTGGTATGTCGTCTTAGAGCACTTAAATCATAAATATTATTAATTACAACTGTGCTTTCTGCCATGTTAAATTTATAGTCCTGTGGAAAAAGGTCCATATATTACTAGTTTACTTTATTTGCTCATTTACATACATTTCTAATTTGTGTGACACCCTTATCAAGTATATATCTTTTTAACTGCACGGCGTCCTTAGTGTGCAGAGCTGAGATACATTAGGTGCTGTATGGGCAAAGCAAGACTACCCATCCTGTACGAGCCCTGTAGGGAACGGAGCTGCTAATGTTTGCATCAGCTGTTCCATGAGAGAAGCATCACACGTGTTAACATGCCATTCACTGAACCTGCAGCGACCATGACTGAGTGCCTCCGTTGCTGTTTTGCCCTCGTATCTCTTGGTGCAGAATTGTTTTTGATGTGATAAGCATCAAGCAGGGCTGGAATCACCACGGCTGATGTGTTGTTACAAGAGGACAGTGTTCCTGTTTATGGTCACAATCGCATCATTATTGTGTTCACATAAGCCTGTTGGGATTCAGATGAACTCGGTTCAGGAGTTCTACAATACGCAACTGAATGTGTACGCTACAAGTCACAAACAGGAGGAAAAATGACTGGAAAATATGTATTTAATGCTGACATTTTGTGTTTGAAAGAGAGATAATGATACATCGTATGATTGTAATGTTTTTTTTTCCGAGAGGTAATTTGCTTAATGAAGTGTAATATTTTACAAAAGGTAATGCTCCTAAACTATTGAATACTTGACCAAGAGCTGGAAGAGATGCAGGGTCATTTCTAAACCACAACTGAAAACCTATTTAATTTGGCTTTCAATTAATTCTCTCATATTTTATTATTCTTGCTGGTTTCTGTTTTTATTTTCATGTATATATTTTATCATCTACTGTTATTTTTATTGTCTCATTTCATTGTCCTTCTATTCACCCTTGTTTTACTGTAATATTTCATTTTTTATTCTTATTGTAAAGCACGTTGAGATACGTCTCTTGTATGAAAAGTGCTTTATAAATAAAGTTTTATTATTATTATAAAAATAAATCTGGATTTTGATTGTATCTGTGGGGCAGAAAAATTTTATGAGTTTAAGTAAGGTCAGCATACCTGTTTATGGACACATTCACAAGATGTTCACACACGCCTGGTTGAATAATCCAGGCCTCTACTTTGTACATACAACAATGAAGTCAGAAACAGTTTAGCATTGTAAGAGAGGAAGAAAAACACAAAGCCACACCTGTTTACTGAAGCTGTAACTGTGTGATCAGGATTATGCCGTGAGATGCAGGCAGGCAACGAGAGGCCGTGTAGTTGGTACAGTGGGCAGTGATAGATGGCGTGCTGCTGCTCGGAGCACCACAGGGTGAGGTATGTCAAGAATGTCCACTGAGATCTGTGTAGTAAAAAAAAAAAACTGGTTTCAAGGGAATTTCTACAGAACTACAAGATGCTTATGAAACAAAATCTGATATCAGAAGATAATCCCATTTATAACACTGACAACTGTTGATCCAACTCATCCCTTAATCTCAACAAAATCTCTTTACAGTATTAATAATCCAGGCCGTTCTGTGTCATGCCAAAACATTTTTATCACTTCTGGCATTTATTTTTCCTACATCTAGAAGAAGGATGAAAGCTAGCACCCCCCTGCAGGGACACTTCACCAACTCCTTTGGTTATTTATGTGTTTACATCCTATTTGGCACCTTGGCACTCATAGCAACACTGTGTTTGACTATTCTCAGAGACCACAGTTGCGTCTGTGCCTGAGAACTGAACAGGTGTCTTGCTGATTTTGACGAACATACTTCACCTCCCACAGTTCTATTGTGTGATTGATCTACAAAAGACCTGAAAAAAACCTCCTTTCCTCTCCTGGTTGCCGGGAATTGAATTTTTAAAATCTTAACTTGGAACATATTTTGAAATAATTTTGTTAGCACAAAGTCAACACCTTCAATGTTTGTTGTAGAACCAGATGTAATAGTATCCATAATACTACGCCTCCCAAATAGTGTACCCAAACCTGTACAGTACCAACTTGGTGTGAACAGTACCTGTTTTGCCAGACTGTAAAATGTGAGGCAACATATTTTCCATGGGTGGGATTGGGTTTCCATACAACTCCAGCTTTCCATGCACAACTTTAAACCCTGAGAGCTGATTTGCCAGTCGCTGGGTGTGTTGTGTTTTGAAATGATGTGTTTGCTGTTACATAAAGTTGCTGTTGTCCTGAAAGTATGCAGCTCTACCGCAGGTGTAAAAATATTCTCATGTGCCTGCAGGTGTTTCGCATGTGGAAATACAAGTCTCATAGGCCAGAAGACAATAGTTTAGATATGATGACAAATCTCGTTTGATTTAGTTCTGCATTCATTCACCAAATAGAAAGATAAGGGGCATAGCAATGACTGTCATTGTAATATGTCATTGCTATAACTGACATATCCTCCTACACATCCTTGTTTTAAACAGCACATGATTAATACTGAAGTCATGATACCACAAAGAAATGGTTCAAATTCTTTGGATTTTTCATACTTTCGTACTTCCATGGAGCAGTTCTTACACAGCTATCAACAACTGCTCCTAAACTCAACTGACTAAACTCTATGTAAAATAAGTCTCCGAAAAATGTTGTGTTTTGATAAAATTAGTACTAAATTACATTATTTTTTTCCTGGAAACTTTCCTGGATAATTACAGACCTGTGAAATCAAGTGTTCCAGTTTTCTGTCTGTTCTATGATGTTCTGGTGTAATACTAAATCATGTTGGACTTACACACTACAGAATGTGAAAGCTCCCTCCAAGCTGCTGCAACCTCTAAAAAAAACAATCCAAGGACAGGGCCTCAGTGATAGGTAGGGCTGTGATGATAATAAGGGAGTGGAAATGATGGAAAATAGTATGTGACTACAGTTATAGTGTCATCATTGTTTTTCAGAAAGTGTTGTCATCGTATCACAGCACACTGACTCTGTGTCACAGTACTGCACTTTTAACCCTTGACCATTTGTTCCCACACAAGCAATACATGACCTTTGTCTGCCTTTTCCTGTTTATGGGTCAGTTTAATGTGCTTTTGTTCACATCATCTAATTGGATCACCAACCTCTCAGTGGTACATTCTTTAAAAATCTTTTTAATTTCTTCATTTAAACTTTTAACTGCCAAGACAGTGTTGTTCATGATCTTCTAGTAATTTATTGAAATTTCCATCTTTACAGTTTATTTTCCTCTCTAATGGTTCTTCCTCTTGTGGTATTCTACAAATCATTGCTGACTTGTAATCAAACACTTGAAAATGAAGTTTTTCATATTCACTTCCATATGGACACTTTTACAGATTCTTGTGGTTCTGAAAACCAGTGACGCTGCACCCTGTGGATGTCTTCTTTGGATTTCTTCGCGAAGACCATGAAAGTCAGATCGGAAGAGGCAGAGTGGGAGTGATTGTGAGCGGCGGGACTGTGACTCACTCCATAGTCTCAGACGTGGACGTATGTAAACATGTGGACCTCTCATAACAGTCTGATCTCTGGATCAGTCTGTCTGAGTGTGTGTGAGGTAAACACATAATTATGGTTCATATTATGGATTAGTACGTGGGACACATGATGACACACTGTGCACTGCGATAAGGTTTAGGTGTGTTTATTAGTGTTTGGTGCATGTGGGAGAGCTTCATTCCAAATAATAAGTCAACCATTCGAAAAATAACACCCACTGATATAAAGTAAGAACATTCATGGTGATGAATTCATTGCGGTAAAGAGTGATCTGAAAACATTTACTTGACATTCACGACTTTCATTCACATCTGATGAATGTAAGATGGCAACAGTTGTTCTTCCTGTGTCCGTGTTTGTTTCTGTGTGGGCTTGTATTTTTCAAATTCACTTAGCATCATCCCTTGTGTGCCACCGTGAGCTGTTGTTTGCTCCTCAACAGCCATTAATGCCATTAAAGTCTTTATCCAGTTAGAGGTCTGTGCCGGCCTGGATCAGCTGCTGCTTGTATCAGCCAAATGCCAGCAGAGGAATGCTCACTCTTTCACTTGTGCACTGTCATTTTGTTCCTTTTCTGTGTCGTATGACCTCTGTGAACCCTGTGACCTCTGTTGTTCATACCGATGTGAGGAAAATTCTAAATAAACTGTCCACACATTTTTTCACTGCAGTTAATAATTTTCTGAGGACATGACAAAGTTTTAAAAGTAGTAAGTAAGCTTTAAAGTATTTTAATGAATGTGTTTCCCTTATTTAACAACTGGTCTCCCTTCATTTTCATATTGTATAAAAAATCAACTTGCACAAATTTATGATTTTTCGATTAATTAAAAAAAAAATAAACTTGACTCCGTGAGCAAGTCTGCATTTTTTTCCCTTATCAAAGTTACTTTGTCCTTCTGTGGTAACATATCTGTAGTACAGACTGAACTGAAAGGTCTGTGCTGTATTACCACAACACAATAAGGCAACTTTGACAAAAAAAAACCAAGAGTAGCATGATGTTTGGTCATGTGGTGGATTACTTAGTGTTTGCAAACTGATTTGGATACTGTATGGAAAATAATGAAGACCAACACACACTAGCAACTTCAGAAAACATATACAAAAACAACAGCAATGTAGCCTATGTGTGATTGGTTAATAAGATGCAAAATAAATAAACAGAAATTATTAAATTTGTGATTATACATCATGAGAAACCCATATTAAAAAATAACTTATATCTATGAAAACACTTAAATCACTGAATTTCATACCTCGCTTTCCATTGCCTTGTAATCCTAAGAGACACTTCTTAAACAGGCTCAGTCAGAGGTTTAACGTTTTTCAATTCATAATTTATTGGTAAACTGAGTAGTGCACTCACTGGGCAACATCTAGCTGCAGTTAACCCTTAATAATCCAGCTAGGGATGACCAGATTCACTTATTCGACATCTCATATTCACCTCCTGAGCATTTTTCTACCTGACATATCGCATGCCACTATCATGTGATACTCGTGATGTGTAGTTTCTGGAGGTTATTATTCCCGCTGTGTGGAACAGGTACCTCGAGCAGCGGCGCCTGCTGACCCTCCCCTCACTGCTATTCCCTATTTCCCCAGTTCCCTATTTGGCTGTTTCGGTCGCTGTGGGCGGGTCGCTGGGTTTTTTGTCGTCCACTCCCACGGTGACGTTACGAGAGAAGTGACGGAGACGGATAACAGCAGCAGCTACTGTGGACGGTGAGCAGACAGACGCCGGGAACTTCTAACGGAGGAAGCGTGACATAGTTCGCTTTTATTTATTTATTTATTCATTTGTTTGTTTGCGAGGTATTGATTATATTCACATCAAAGATGAACGGGATGACGAGAAGTCTGTGCACAGTTGAGGACATCAGGAATCAAGACTATGGGGTAAGTTACATGTTTGTCAAACTTCTTACCTTTGTCTGTTTAGTGATGTTGGCAAAAGCTGCTTTACGTGTATTTCTGTGTAAAAAAATAAGCTCATGATGAATCTTGTTATCAACCAGAAGAGGTAAAGACATATTCTTCAGTCCTAAATTTTGCCCAATCTGGATCTGTTGGTGATTTTTCAGTTGAACTTATTTTCAGTTTCAATTTTCAGACTTTGGGGATTTTTGCGTATTTCTTCACATTGCTGCTCAGTATTGTGGACTGGATTTAAAGACTCTATGTGATGTTGTGATTCTGTCACAGATCTTAAGGCTGGGTTTCTTCATCTGCTCTTTAAGTGGTGTATTTACTGTTAAGTCTCTGGCCTTGTAGTAATTAAAGTATTAACACCCCCACCACCCAAAGTCCCAACACACACATAAAGACAGCAGCTCAGAATTAGTCCCAATAACATCTGTGCCTGTCACAGGCGCCTTCTGCCCACATCATTTACAGGCTTACAGTTGCAGTTGTGACAGACAGTTACAGGACCTGTAAAAGCTTTGCCTGTGCAGTATGTGCACCACCTGTGCATGTAAAGTTTTGTGAAACAGGATTAAACAGTACAGTTGCTCCGTTTGCAGCATGTGATTTGCTGCTGGATACTGAGAAATGAGTGCTTAGCAACTCAGCTGCCCATGTCACGTACAACAGGGGTTTCATCCCCTGCCTGTGGCAGTAATGGCTTAATCATTGACCTCACCTGAAAAAGCAAACTGTTAACCTGCACTGTGGTTTATGAGTTTGCAGAGCAACATTACACTTTCCCCTTATCAGAAGTCTCCTGCTGAGCTCAGTACCTGCCAGCAGCAAACCAATCCACTGAGCTCATATCACAGGGAACACTTCCAGCCACAATTATGTCAAATAAATCAAATCTGAGCAGATTATACAGTTTTGTCAATGGTCTAGACTTGAATATCATTTTCTGTTGTGTAACTGACAGAAAGGTCGGAGGGCACAAAGGGCACACCTTTAATGAACTGATTAATTGTGTTGAGAAATGTGTCGTGAAGCAATATATGAAATTCCATATTTGCTCAGTTTCTCTTTCATCTATCATACATGACATTTTAACATGTGACTGATAGTACATTTGCATCATCATCAGACAGAACACAAATTCACCTTTATCAAAGTCAAATCCTGTAGTCAAATAGTCACCCACCTACAGTATTTGCATATCTGATAAAGTTATTCAGGTTGTCTAAATAAAGCAGACAAAGTGTTTCACCTTTATACCATATGTAACATACCATAATGACTGTGCAGGACTGAAAGGTTATTCATAAAAACAACACCCTTACTGTTTATCAGCTCTATGAGGATACATGTGGAGACGAGCTGAGCCTGATGTAGCAGAGAGGCCTTCAGTGCTTGTTTTGTTGTTCTGTTGATAAGTGCGTTTACTGGATTTCATGAAATAAAACAGGAGGAACAACCAGTACTGGCTCTGAAACAACATGTGCTATTATTCCTGTAGCTATTGTTGTAGCTATCATTGTAAATGTTTTGAAAACCTGTGGCACAGTTTCTCCTCCCTAAAAACCCAGAGCAGTGACAAGATTGTTTTTTTTTTCTGCACTTTTTTAAATAATGCCACAATTATCCCTCCAGACGTTTAGTTTCTCTGCATTGAGGGACTCAGCACATTCCCTCCGTCTTTCCTCATCCGCATCACCGTCTCAGTCAGGCGCGTGTGACATCACTGGCTGGGAATCTGCCAGACATGACATATATATCCATCTATGTAGAGGAACGACTGGAGCATGCTGGAGCACCTGGTTCACACTCCACAGAGAGCAGGAAAAAAAAACAGTAAAATGGTTGTAGGAATTCAAACTGCAGCTCTCACTTTATTAGATATATATTCACGTTCTCACATGATGGCAATAGACACGCAAACCAGCCAACACTTCACTTCACACCTCAGCTCGTCTCGTCCCGTTAAAACTTACACAACTTTTAACCCTTTAGTTAATGCAGACTGTTGGCTGAGTGGAGGTCCAGGCCTCAGTCAGTCAGACAATAAGACCCTTCACTAACCTGGGAAATAAAAAATCTGTAAATGCTAAAGGATTTAATCCCAAAAGAGAGCATAATTAAAACTAGGGCTGCATCTAACAATTATTTTTATCAATTAATTTGCTAATTATTTTCTCTATCAACTGATTAATATTAGTCTATAATGTTAAAAAATGCCCATCACAATTTCCCTGAACCCAAGGGAACATTTTCACATTTCTTGTTTTGTCCAAACAACAGTGCATTTAAAGTTTATGGTCATATGTGACAAAGAAAACAGCAAATCCTCACATTTGAGAAACTGGAACCTACAAAGGTTTTGCATTGCTGCTTGAAAAAATAAATAAATCGGGTAAAAGATTATAAAAAAAATTTAATTTTCTCTTGATTGATTGATCCACTTATCGTTGCAGCTTTCTTAAACCTGCTAAGGTTGGGTATTGAACCTCAGTGGCCAAATTGTGTCCATAGAATCAAGTTACATTAGTTGTCAGGTATTGAAGGTTGGCACTGAATGTTCAGATTCTTGTTTCTTTGCTCAAATATTTCCTCATACAAGTGACAACTCTGAAGTTTAATTTGGGCATAGTTCCTGTTCAGCTGCTTCTGTTGAAGACTTTAAACATGGATGTATTTAGGAGTTTGGCAGGTCAGGTCAAACGTTTATTTTCCTTATTCCTTATATAAGTAAGGCAAAGAAACTTGTAGGGTATTGTAAGGGTGCTGTTATCGAAAGAATTTGAAATGATACCTTCAGCCTTAGCGCCTGCGTTGCCACCTCACAGGCCGAGGTCCATAACGCAGTTGGACAAGAGATAAAAGCGACATCTGTGCAGCAGGTAGATGGGAAAGTAGTGCATCCTCTCTTGAGGAATCTTTTTGTGGAATGCAGGCACTACACTCGGAGGCACAGGAGGATTTTTCTTTATTTGACTATTTATGGCCATGTTACCTGCCGCTGCTGCTGCTACCTGAAATCTGAGAAATCAGGTAGCATAACTCTTAGGGACTTTTTTTCTCTTGTCCTGAATTCAGCAGCTCTGGTTGTTTATCAGTAGCATTCTCGCCCCTAAGCTAATTTAACACAGATGATTTACAGGCCTCCTGATGCCAAAGTCCAAAACAAAAGCGTCTTCATACCCTTTAAGCCTCTCAGCTGGGCTGTACCCCGTGATCTTTTGTGCCCATTGTCGGTGCACCTAGCAGTGTGGACGCTGTGTGTGTGTGTGTGTGTGTGTGTGTGTGTGTGTGTGTGTGTGTGCTTAGTTTCAGGTTTCTGCCCAGTTATAAAGGTAGTGTGTACTTTGAATAACTGTGTGCGTGTGTGTGTGTGTGTTTCCTGCATGTGAGTGGTAGTGTACGAGTGCGTGCATGCGTCCCTGTCCATGAGCACATCCAACTGCTCCCTTTGTGCTTGTTCCCAGCAAGTCTAGTATTACAGGTTGGCTTTGAAGGTGGTATTTGTGTGTGTGTGTGTGAATATAAAAGAGAAAACAGACAGGGAGACTAGCGTGTAAATAGTCGATGCCTGAGCAAGGATTAGCTAGTGTCTTTGTCTGACTACGAAAGGCCAGAGAAGTTGTATAATGATGGATTCCTTCTTAACAAACCTCCCACTGTTCCCCTTTTCTCTCCCCCTCCTCTCTCTTCCTCCCCTAATCGCTGTGCCCTATTAGAGCTTTCAGGTGTCTGTAATCTGAGAGGAAAGCATGTTGAACAAGAGGGGAATTTTTTATTTTTTTTTGCTTTTGTTTCTCTGACTTCTTTGTCATAGTTGCACCCCCACCCCAAATATTAAGCTATTTCCTGTCCCTTTAACATTGTTCATACTGCCTGGTCACTTTCTTTTTCTTATCTCTCCTGTGTGTTTCAGTCCCGTCTGTTCCTTCTCTGCTCTCTCTTCCATTACTGTACTTCCTGAATAGATAACCAGCCAATCATATAGGCCTTTTGATGTCTATAGAACTCATAGTTTTTCCTTTATAATGTCCTTGTCATGGTATTACACAACACAACCCAGTTCATTTCCCCTGTCTGGCTAACAGCAAGGCCAGGGCAGTCAGATACCAGCTTTTTTTTTTTTTTAAACAATTGAGTTTAAAAGTTAATTCTTGATTTTGGGAATTAGCAGTTGACAAAACATTCTCACTTAGACTGTCAAAGAGATTGTTTTGGTGTCTCACCTCAAGGTCCATTTAGTAGGTGTTCTGGAGCTTTTGTTCATATTGTTGTTTTTATGTTGTTTTTAAATCTAAAAATGTATTAGTAATTCCACAACAGCTATGAAATGGACTTTGAGGTGAAATGCCAAAACACTTCAGGAAGTACCTGTGGCTTTTGTGCCGCAGGATATTTACCCAAAGAAAACAGGGAAATAAAGTGTAACTGTACGAAAGGCTTGATAGGGACAAGCAAATGATGACACAAGCGCACTCACTCAATCACACGCCATAGTCTTGTAAGTCAAATTCCACGCATTACTCTGTTATCTTCTACCAGACTGGTTGCTTATTAACAAATTAAGCAATATAATTTATCACCAATTAATCTGATAGTGTGTGTGTGTGTGTGTGTGTGTGCACGCACACACTCTTCTGTACTTGGTTGTGTGCGTTCATTTGTTTGTGTTCACAGTATTTAACCACAGCAGAACATTGCACGCATTTGCTCTTTGCCTGTTTCATGTCTGAGAGATGACATTAACTAAACACCATGAGGACTCAGTAAATACATGGGAAAATAAACAGAACAATTTGTGTTGACTGGAATGAGTTATATAATGCTTTTGACCTCCTCCCTCATATCCGCATGCTTATCCTTGCGCACACACTCACTGGGTATCACTTAAAAGGGGCTTCCCTGCGGTTGGAGACACACACCCAGTCACATCCCGCTCAAGACTTTTCCTGTTAAAGTGGCCAAAAGAAAAAAGTTTGCAGGTTTGTGTGCGTTGCTCTCGCTCTCCGCTTTTCGCCGAGTCCTGCATCTGTGTATTGTTCTGTCTCCGACTCACCCCTCCTTCTTATATTGTGAGCACGCCAGATAGTTTATGGCTACTGTGAGGTTTTGTTGCCATGGAAATGTTCTGTCTTTCTTGACATTACATTTTCTGCCCACTTTCCCAGAAATCCGGCCTCCGCTTGCAATTGGCTGCGAGCGTCTGGAGGGTTTCCGCCTAAGTCCCAGTGACGTCCATAGCACACAATTTAAATCAAACAATCTGTCTCTGTGCAGCTGTGAAAAACTTTTGCTTTCTCTCTGACGCTTGTACCCCTCTCTCTCACTGGCTGCTGCCCCCTCTCTCCCTCCTTCTCTGTTTCATTCAGTGAGTATGACTCAGTCTCTCCTCCTCTTTTTTTTCTTTCCACCCCTCTCCTCCTCAAAATAGTCCCCAATCAGTCTCTCCATCACATAACGGTCTCTTTGTGGATTCTCTTCATCTTCTCTTCGTTGCCCTTTTCAGGAGGGGTGCAGGCGACTGCGACTCACACTGCACGACCAGAGCCAGGCAGCTCGGAGCACAGAGCAGCAGAGAGACAAGGTAAGAACTTCCTGCACCTGATAACTTAGGTTGCACCCAGGACTGTAACACCAGAGCAAAGAATAGACCTGGACATGAGAGCAGTAGAAGATTGAGGAGAGAGGTATCGGAAAGTTACATGGAATAAGATTTATCAGGGTAGTTTAAATACATGATTTGGATATTTAAGGGTTTGGATTTAAGATAATATGCTATTATATTAAATTGATTAATATTAAATGTTTTATGGATATACTGTGTCGTATGTTTAAAGACAGGCAGGGAAATAATCTTCATTTTATTTGATGAGAAAAAAAAATATAGCAGTATTTTCTTTAGATGTGAAGGTTCTGTCGTTCAAGCCGTATTTGGATTTCAAAGTTCAGACAATTAATCTTGTCATGACAAATCTGCGCAGAGCTACCATACATTCGGACGTCAATCACGCCACATTCCTACGCATAAACTGTACAGAGGCGCCAAAGGCTTGTAAACATGCCATAGCTGCCATCAGCTTTTCATTAGCGTGGTTTCCACAAACTCAAAACATCTCAAGACAACCATTGTTCTACCAGAACCAGCGCCAAGGTTACGTAAAAAAAAAAAGAGACCACCAGAGCTGTGAAGTTACATAACGTCTCCCCACCGTCTTTTGTGTGTCCCTCCCTCACTCTCTCTGCTTATGGGTTTGACCAAGTCTGTTTACCACTCCCATGGAGCACCAGATGTTTATGGGTTAGTCTCCACGGTGATTATGGCTAAATGTTTCTGTCCCCTGATTATAGAGGCTCACTGTCAGTCACACGCAGGAATAATTTGCTGAGGACACAACTGAAAGAAGCACTTTATTCTGAAAGAATTCAATTTTGCAAGTTATTGGTTTAATTTCATCATTCAGACATTCCCAACAGACATGTCATAAAGCTTGTGGAAACGATGTTCTCCTGGCAGTTCTTCCAAATCCTGTGTTGCAATATTGATCACAAACATGATCCAGCTCCTGTCCAAGAGTGGGCAAAGCACACTGACGTCAATCATGTTCACATTTGCTTAGGAAGTTTGGAAATGTATCACAGTCATCTAACTCATGTTCACGCAACACAGCCCACGCCATATTTTTAACTCTCTGCTGTCCGATCTCCAGCCCGTCGGACGAGCGTTTGCACTGGTGCAGCCGTCCAACGACAGAACGGTCCTGACCTCCGAACCGGTCAAATCTACAGAGGAGCAGGTCGAAGTTATCAAGGTGAGTGCGACCGACCAGTTGTTATGCTTTTAAAGATATAAATGGTGAATAATAAGGATTACTTTTTATGGTTATGCTGGTGTTTAGCATCCATGTCTCTCCCCTGTTCCAGGTGTATCTGGAGGCCCGCAGACAAGAGCAGCAGAAACACCAGCAGAGCCTGAAGATGCTGTCAGACGAAGTTTCACAGATACAGGAGGTCAGTCTCTGGATAGTGTCTAACTCTTGAGTTTCTCACTAACGTGCAAACACACAGTAATTCTACAGTCTGTTAAGTCCTTGATTATATAAGAATTTGCATGTTTGGATAATGTAAATTCTGCTCTCATGTCCCTGTCTCTTCTGCTCTTATTTTCTCTCTGTTGATGATTAAACTCTTCTTTTGATCGTTTGGTAGAGCCTGACTTTCTAAAAAAAAACCTGTGATAATATCTCAGCAACTCACTATAATGTCTGTGTTTCACTCAGGTGAGGTATTGCCTGAAAACACTGAGGGAGCAGATGGCGGCCAAAAGCAAGGTAGGTCTATTTTTGAGCTGCTGTGTGGTGGCGTTACCATTGTTAACCTTACATCCTTCCTGTGTGCTTGATGGCATTTCCTCTCCCTCTCTCATCTCCGTCTTTCAGTCTTTCCTTGCTCACTCACTCCTTTTCTCCTTTTCTCCAGCCGCACACAAATGGGTGGAAAGTCGGTGTTCCCTTCAGAAAGAGCGTCTCATCTGCCCCAAAGGGAGGAGCTAAAGCTGACGGACAGGTGAGCAGATCTCTATTCAAGGTTGTATATACACAATATGTGTGAGTCAGTACGTCGGAGCGATGCACGTATCAAATCTCGCGTATCATAGCTGCAGTCCACTATGTGTGTTTTTTGTCCTCTAGACAATGTGTGTGTTTTGTGCGATTCTTATAATTCACTCACCTCCCAGAGGCAGAGAGAGGTAGAAAGGAGGTGTAAAGTTAAACAGAGACCCAAGCAGAGATATCATATAAGGTAAAAGAGAGGATTAAAACGACAGCCAGAGAGTGATATGCTTAAAGTGCCCCTGGGGTGTATGAAAATGTGTGAGAGGGCTGTTCCAGCACACACTGTTCCTCTGCCTGCATCTGTTATTGTGTTCAGGCCCTCCTCATTGTTCCCAGCATTCCACAAATGCTTCATCCTTTAATAGTTTTGTTGCTGTCTTTGAGCCGTGCACTTTTAGGAGCCACTACTATTTGCATGTCAGCAATGTTTTGCACAAGCACAATAATACTGACGGAAATGTGTTTAGTGTAATTGTTTTTGCACCATTTATGGCATTTATCTGTGACTCATGCCGTGGCTTACTGACAGAAGTGTTGCAGAAACAGGAGGGAAAACTCAAGTCATAATCCAACTGCTCCAGTGACGCACGCTGACACACCTGTTTTCTTTATGACAGCCAAACCGACTTTGCCTGAACAAAATAAATGAATATTTACACCATCATAAGTGTGTCTGTAGCTATTTATATATTTCGTTTTGCTAAACACTTCATTCTTTCTCTGTAGGATGCAGATGATGAGGCAGAGAGAACCAAACTGAGGGAAGTCAGTAAGCGCTTGTATGCACAGCTGCAGGAGGCTGAGAAGAAACACCAAGAGGAGAAGGAGAGGCTGCAGGTAAGATACACAATTATTTTGACATTCAGTATGCATCACTTCAAGTAATGTACACCGCATTTCGCTTGTGCCAAAGCCATATTTTAAACAAACTAAATTCCCTGTCTCCTCCAGGCTGAAGGCAACAGGCTGAGAGACTGTCTGAGCGACCAGGAGGAGAAGTTGAAGACCACAGAAGAAGCCAGCGAGAGGAAAGACAAGCGCATCGATGAGCTCCAGAGGTTGCTGGGAGGGATGGAGCAGGAGAGCGCCACCCTGCGGGAGGCAATCCGCAGCCGTGAGGAGGAGCTCCGCGAGCTGCGCAAGATCAGAGAGGAGGGCCAGAAAGGGGACCAGAGGTCAGCTAACACACATACACACTCACAAATCAATAATCTTATAAAATAATTGCCAATCAAACTGCGTGCTATATAGTAAATGTCTGTGCGGATTGTTTTAGGGCTGAACAGTTGGAGAGGGAGGTGGCTATCCTCAAAGAAAAGATCCACCATCTGGATGACATGCTGAAAAGCCAACAGAGGAAAGTCAGACACATGATTGAACAGGTGTGAGACTCAGTAAAGCAAACACTTTGTCTCCGTGTTCATATTTGTGCAGGACTCGTGTTTGACTGTGTGTTTGCTCGTCTTTAGCTCCAGAACTCTCGCATGGTGATCCAGGAGAGAGACCGCGTGATCAAAGAGCTGGAGGAGAAAGTAGCATTCTTGGAGGCTGAGGTGAGGGCCGCTTATTATCTTGATTATTATTATTATTCCATTCCAGTGGATTTTGGAAAGAAGGGTCAGGGTTAAGTGGAAGTGTGGGACAGGAGAAAGGAAATAGATCCTACCCTGCCTGATCTCTGCAGAGGAAGAGGGATGATGAAAGGAAGGAGATGCAGCCACTGTCTGTTTATTGTCCAAGTTAATTTTGCTCTTACTGGTGTTATGTGAACTGACCTCTGACCACTCCTGTGTGTGCAGAACCGAGAGATGCATGACCAGATGGACTACTTCCTGGGCGGACAAAGGTCAAGTTCCTACCTGTCATCAGAGCGTAACCCCCAGATTGTCTATAGGTAATTTATTTTGCCCATAAATGCCCATAAATTTCCATGTCCTAATGGTCATAGATGAGTTGCAAACAAGTATGGCATCTGTTTCGATTACTGGGTCAAAAGTAATGATTTTCATGTTGCAAATCTTGATTTCATGCTGTTATCAGTTTACAAACGACTCATTTTCTTTCTGCTGTCCCCACAGTAAACCAATCAAGCCATCCACCTCATCTAACAAGCCACTTCCTTTCATCAAAGTCATCGAGATCAAGTCATGAAGCGACTGTGACACAGTTCTCGAGTGAAGGGCTCAGAACCATCAAACCTTTTCAGACTGAAACCAAACAGCAGCTCTACTACCGCATCTGATCGCATGAGCGTTTGGGATGTCAGAGCTGAGCTTCCTGGACTGCAACTACATCAACACTTCCACTTACCCCAAACACTCCTGAAGGAAACTCACACACAAACACACACACACACACACACACACACACACATGCACACACACTGGGGTCAGTTGTATATTTGTGCATGTGTCATGAATGAGTGTGTGTGTATGTCAGCTTTAATGTAGATGCATTAAGTGTACTGATACACCTGATGTGATGTCAAAGTTTTACATATAATACAGCTTACTGTATGCAAATGTTTCCTCGCCCTGCCCTGTTTTGATCACATTTTTGACCTTTGAGTTTATGGCGTCTGCATTGTTGTATCAAAACACAACTGTTGTGCAAAGGGCAGGATGTCAGCCCTTTTTCCAAAGTGGGTAATGACATTATAAAGTCCATGTACAGTAATGTAGCACCAATATACTGTAGCTGGCTAAACTGACAGTTCAGTTTCTTCTAAAGAAAAAAAATCATTAACCTGATGATCTGAATCCTGTGTCTGTTTACTCATTTGTCACTCATACATGACTCTGTTCACTTTAATGCGTGAATGGTAATATGCTTTTAACATGTAAATATTTGTAGCCTATATAAGGTCAACACCTGTGCTGTGATGAAAAGAGCTGTTTTTAAATAACAATAAGGCACTTAATGAAACTGAGGAAGCAGAAGGAAAAATGAACATGTTTGGCAGCATTGCTGCTTCATAGAAGTGTCGTCATTCTCAATATTTCTTACTAAGCATTTCAGTTCCATTGTGTATACAGTCACCTTGTTTTGTACATATTAATGAATGTGATTTGATGTTCTAACTTCTGCCTAACAACTTTCTCCTTTGTATTTATTTATATTAAATAAAAGCCTCTAGACACGTCGTTTGATAGAGGAGATTTTCTATGAAGTACACTGTAATCTATTATCTGTTATTGTGGTTCTCAGAATAAATTACTGAAATGAATACAGTGTTTCATTTTACTTCTTACTGGACTCAAACTGGTGGATTACTATGAAGGGAGCGACCTCTGCTGGACACTCAACAAATTACTATAATGTGTTGACTGCATGTTAAAACACTGCACAGCAATTCGACTGTATGTCACTGTTATATTTGGATGTCAAATTGCACAGTAAGCACCACAGAAAATAAAATTACTCAGGCATTGCAAGGCCTCCTTTGAAACCCTGAGCAAATGAAACAGACCCAGCTTTTGGGCAGTCCACGTCTAACATGGGAATAAGTAAGTACCTCTCGTTAACAATGCATTAATGTTGTAACTGCCTCACATTGTCAGTTTTGGTTCTGGTTATTTTGTTCTGCTGTTTACCTCCAACCTGTGGTCAGTGGTCCCTGGAGGCGGAACTGGCCGCTGCCGCTCCGGTGTTCCGCACGGTAGTTAATTAAAAGGCACACCTTGCAATCGAAGCACCGGAGAAGCAGGACAGGTGAGCTGTAGCTAAAATGAGTAATAACTATTTAGACAGATATGATTTACATGAAGAAGAACAAAGAACAAGTGATCGAAATTCAGCCTCGTTCGGTACAAGCAGCCTACGAGGTATGTTTTTGTTTGAAATTCATTTATACCGTAAAGATGTGTGTGTTATGCTGCATGCAGCCCGTTGTAGCTGTGGGGGGCATCATTTGTATACAGGACATACATACATGCATTTTTTTTTTTTTTTATTGTATATTTTATTTTTATTTTTTTCTCTCTTTCTTTAAACCCAGTTCTCACGGGTTGGTGTGGTACAGAAAATAACTATGACCTCGGGCTCCGTGTTTACTCCTCGAGGGCGCCAGTCAGCAGCGATCCATGGAGGAGAGGAGCCACCTACACAGCAGTGCAAGAAGAAGCAGCCCATGGGGAGATTCAGGTGCTCTAGCGTGAGTTCAGCTGCAACCACCAACTTTTAGTGTTCTGCACCAGAGACTGAGGCATCTTTGGTCACTGTCGTATGACAAGCTAATGTTGTTTACCCACCTTTTTCTAATGGAAGTTTATGGAAGTTCATTTGATATTGATGCTGTGTTGATATTGACATTGTGTTTACTGAGGGGTATGCTGAAAATATAGTGCATTTAAAGTGTGAATATGTTTGTTTGATTAATTGTCGCTTGTGGTGATTTAAGTTAGGAGTTATATCAAAATGAGATAACTACTCAACTAAGCTTAGGCCACATTAAACTTAAGTTGTATTACTGTAAGTGAGGTAATTACTCAGCTGAAGGCAATATTAGATTTAATCTAAACTAAAATAAACCAAGTAAAAAAGAGTTTGAGTTTTTTGCAGGTAAGCAATGCCTCAGAGAATCTGAATGCTGTTTATGAAGCGTTAAGGAGCATTGACATTCCTGATCATGACACACGTCGCAGATTAGACACCTGTGAAGCAGTGACAAGGACAATCATCGAGACTGCAGGAGGTTGTCTAAGCACAAGTAAGGGTGAAGGTCAAGGGGATGAAGAACTAGGTGGGAAAAGAACGGAGTCTGTAATCAAGTCCGCAGCCTCAGACAAGATAAGTATCATCTCTCACCGCACCAGGTCCTCCATTCATTCTCGAAGCTACTCAAAAATCAAATCCAGACATTCAAGTCAGTCCTCTTCCAAAAGACAAGACGCTGCTGCTGAAGTTGTCGCCAATGAAGCCACTTTAGAAGTATCGCAAGTGAAGAACGTAATATAGAAGAGTTTCGAAGCTGAAGCTGCCTATTTACGAGCCAAACAGGAAGCTGAAAATGAATAGAGATAACTAGAACTAGCAACTAGAGCTACTGGAGACGATTAAGAAGCTAAAGGCTGACAAGGCACGACGGCAAGTATATGAGCAAAGTGAATGCTCAGACGAAGAAATAAACGCTCCATCAATGCTCCTCCTCTGAGGGAGAAAGATGAAGCCAAACATGAAAGTAGCTTGTTTCAACACTGCTCCCCACCATAAGCTTTGACACATCCAAAGCAAGATGACAGCACAGCAGCCCTTTTTAGAACATTTGCAGAGTCCGTCAGTGCGAGACGTCCTCTTATACCTGAACATATAACATTCAGTGGTGACCCACTCAGATTCAACGACAGGAAAGTTTCCGACACTCATAAACAGGAAAAAACATACCAGCTGAAGAAAAGATATTCTATCTACGAATGTATGTGGGTGAACCTGCCAAGAAGGCCATCGAGAGCTACTTTCTGCTAGGCACAGAGTCAGCCTATCGCGCAGCATGGACTATCGGCGGAGAAAGATACGGCAATCTATTTCTCATCGCCAAAACTTTCAGGGACGAGCTCGATGCATGGCCCGAGATAAGCTCCAAAGGCAGTGTGGAACTTAAAGAACTTGCCGACTCCCTCTACAGCTGTGAGGCTGCCACGTCTCAGATGAAGGTCCTTGAAGTACTCGATGACTGCAATGAGAACCAGAAAATGCTTGTTAAACTTCCAGCTGACACCGAATCACATCCTGACCATGAATTCCACGATTATCTCTCCACCTTTTGGAAAGTATGTCGAGGAAGATCTTTACCTCCGCAAGAGATGGCGTCGAGTTCAGCTCTTAGCTAACAACTTCTGGACACGATGGAAGGAGTATCTCCTAAATCTCCAGCACGGACAGAAGTTCAAAGGTCAAGCGCATCTCCAAACATCTCCAAACCTCACATTGTCAGTTTTGGTTCTGTTTTTTTTCTTCTGCCGTTCACCTCCAACCTGTGGTTAGTGGTCCTTGAGGCGACACTGCCCGCTGCCGCTCCGGTGTTCCTCACTGTAGTTAATTAAAAGGCACACCTTGCAATCGAAGCACTGGAGAAGCAGGACAGATGAGCTGTAGCTAAAGTGAGTAACAACTATATAAAGAGATATGATTTACGTGAAGAAGACCAAAAAAGTCATTGAAATTCAGCCCCCTTTAGTATAAGCAGCCTACGAGGTATGTTTTTGTTTGAAATTCATTTATACTGCAAAGATGTGTGTGTGTGTTATGCTAAACGCTGCATGCAGCCCGTTGTAGCTGTGGGGACATAAATTATATACAGGACATGCATATATATATATATATATATATATATATATATATATACACACACACACATGCATTTTGTTTATTGTAAGCTTTATTTGTTTGTTTTTTCTCTTTAACCCAGTTCTCACGGGTTGGTGTGGTACAGAAAATAAACCCAGTTTTTAACTATGACCTCGGGCTTCGTGTTTACTACTGGAGGGAGCTATAAATGTAGTATATATGAGCCAAAACTTATAGCAGTGCGAAACCTTAAACAGACACGTGTTCTTTATCCCATCCACACAGCTCACACCGACACCTCTTGTAGATGAAAACAAAAAAAGGCTTTTATTGATTCAATGTCCCTCGTTCACAATGAAGTTGAAAATAGAACAGTTATACTGAAAAATGCGGCTCTAAAAGTCCACAGGTTAGTCCACAACACAGTTGGAAAAACTGTGCGGCTCCACTCTGCCACACTTTTTTCTTTTTTTCTTTTTTTACAGAGGCTTCTAACTGCCACAACTCTGATACGAAGCTCTATACTGCCACAAAGTGTCCTTAAGTGTCGGCAATCTATAGGCTACTAACACACTGAGTATTTATAACAGTGACACATAGACAAATATAATTGCAACACCAAAAGTAGAAACACAGGCAAACATAATAATGTAAATAATAAAAATAATATTCGACTGCAAATTTAATTTGAATCTCACATAATACTTTATTACTGTTAAATTACATTGCACTGAGAGTAATCATTAAGTTAAAAGAGCACTTAACAGCAAAATTAATCAAATCCAAGTATGGCTTCAAATCAAATTGATTTATTCAATGGCTTCTGTAAAAGAAACATTTAAGGCTTAAAACAAAAAGACTGTTGGATTCACAGTAACATACGAGCAGTAGAGACATACATAGATGTAAACAGAAGTGACATTAACAGTGTGTTTTTCTCAGTGTAAAGCAACCATTAACACTAGTAATAACAACAGTAACTATCAGCATGTGTACAAACAGTTGGATAATTTAAACAAGTGTGCATAGGCCTTTACATTGTTCAATAAATACTGATTGTCTGATGCTATTGCATAGCCACATAGCTCTGGTTTTGTTTTGGTCAAATCAACCATACTTACTATAGTCATTTACTATAGTCATTTTTCTACCCACATATAGCACTCATACATGCAGTAATACAGGATATACATTTAAGCTACACTTAGGTAAAGAGCACTGTGCCAGTAGTCTGATATGCACTATACTGTAAACAGGCAATGTGTGTTAGTGTGTGAAGGCAGTGTATTTGTCACTTCACCCTAATACTGTCTGGCGACAGTGATCCTGTCGCCGTCCACAGGCACTTTAATCACTGGCAGCACTACCTTGTTCTTAACCTTTCCTTTGGATGGACGTCATAGATTTTCAGAGCGTGCTGTCCAGAGTGTTGTAGTTGTCTTTGAAGTTCTTCAGCTCCAGGAAGTGTCTGGGCCTCTTGCTGCGCTGCTGCATTGTGGATATGAGGTAGGTGGTTTGGGTGGGGGAGGAGCAGGAGCTCGCAGGATCTGTGGTACTGGTCAGGTCTTTGGCTGCAGACTGGTGGTGCTGGCTCGGAGTGCTGCTGCTACTGCTGTGAGACTTCACACTGAAACAGCAGAGGGAGAAACAGATTGTCCCCAGTGTATAATTAACATTCCACATTGGGATTAGCTTAAAGGGAAAGCTGCAAGAAAGCACTTGGAGCTTGTGTTTGTGTTCTGTTTACTTACACAGAGGCCAGTTCAGTTAGAGCTTCCTGGTATTTTATAAACTCTGCTTCACCAAAAGCCTACAGTCAAAGACAGAAGTAAAAAAAAAAAAGCACATCAGTTAAGATATGCTTTACCAAATCCTGGACATAATATTCATACACTGCATCTACCCCTCAAAAGGATGACGATGTACATTTGTATGCATTCTCATCTGTCAACTGCATCATACAATACACACCAGGTTGGACTGTATAGTAAAAGGCACAATCATCATTCTAATCATAAGGATACCATATAAACATTAAGAGTTGGCCACAATGCAGAACTATATGCAGATATATGAAATCATGGGTGTTAGTGAACTCCATGGAACTATAACAATAACACAAAATATAATTTTTCAATTAACATTCTTTAATAACTATCATATATGTATATTGTAAATACTGTATATATGACTCTCAAAATCTTTAATTTTGACACAGGACAGCATAGCACAATATCACATTACTGCCCTAATGTGTTTGCTGAGATGATAAATTACAATATTGAGTTACTGAGTGCCTGTGGTACACAAACACACACAGCAGTACTGACCTCTGCCCCGTGGCGGGCTTTATTGTACCCATCCAGCACTGTGTCAACAAGGGAGCTCTGGCTGTCTCGGAACATGCAGTGGGAATTTCGTAGCTGCAGAAGCCAGGTCCGAAATCTTTTTCCCGTCACAGCAGTGGACGTCCCACCCAGTTCACGGAAGGGGAGATCTTTTGACAGAAATTACAAGTGGTACTGTAACAGTGCAGAGGGATTCAAGTGCTCTGATGGCAAAACAAAAGCAAACAGTGACAGGAATGCGTACCAGTGTCTCTAATGGCATCCAGTGCTCTCATCCTGTACAGGTAGTCATAGGAATCTGCAAAAAACACACACACACACACACACACACACACACACACTTCAGTACACAAGCATAAAAACAACTCGTGGATAGTTTCAGGACTGGAGTGTGTGTGCTCCTCTAACCAGTCTGTTCTCTCTGCTTTAGCCGGTCATCATCTAGGGACAGCAGGCGAGGCTCAAAGTGGATTTTCTGGACCTGGCACAGTCTGGCTTCAATTTCTTGTCTCAACTCCTACAGCACAGACACAACACTTCAGTAAATGCACAAGCAAAACCAAGCTAACAAAAATCATAGTTATGACATTGTGGTGTCTGACTTACTTTAGGTGCATTGTGACCTAGGGGAACATGTGGTCCTCTCCGAGACTTCATAGCAAACCGCATGATTTGTCTTTTGACAAAAATGAACAGTAAAACAAACACCTGGAGGACAGTCAAGAAATTGCCCAAGCATTACTAGAGGCTAAAATTATATTCTTAAGGACATTAGAATGAACATCAAAATCACTTTTAAACATCTTGATGGAGTATTAAGTAACACAGAAATCAATAAAAGGGTAGTAGTTTAAGAGGTTATTTTGGAAACTTGCATTTTATTTACAGAAAATACTGTATAACTAAGTATACATAGTGTAGTGTGGAGTATGACTCAACACCAGTCATTCCTGCATTCCTATAAGGAAAAATGACGATTGTGTCTGAACTTCACAATTTACTATTTCTGTTCTGCATCCACCACAGCAAACATTAAATACCTCAATTACTTTTAAGTGACAGCAATAATCAATAATGAAGCAATAAGAAAAACATGTTGCTGCAGAGCATAAACCACTAAACCATACATATATTTGCTACATAATAAGTTTTACGTGCTGAAATTGAGCCAGAGCAGCTGTAAAATACTGTAATTGGATCAAATCACCCTCTGTTTATCTGATAGTTTGTCTTTTGAGATCTTTAACTCACATTTAGATTGTTGTTATCGTGAGTTTAAACTTCAGCTTGATGTAGCCATCAGACAGGAACAAAACATTGATGACAAAGTGAAACAGACTCACCAGACTTCCGTAGGCCATTACAAGCACCACATTGATGCTTGAGAGCAGGGAATCATTCCGCATTTTGAAACTGCCTTTTCACTAAACTATCAAACAATGACGCCAGCTACACGACAGCTCAGACTCAGTCCAACAGTTTGTAAAGCACACGGTTACATTTACGTGCTCGTTTTCACAACACATGGAGCTAACGTTAAACGAGAGACAGAACAAAGGGAAGTTAAGTAAAGTGCTTATTGTTGTTACATGTCACTCCCTGGTTTGTTGACTTCCGCGGTAGTCACATGACCGGTACGGACAGGGTGACGTCAGGTCTGACGTTTCTCTGTCCTCTTCTGCCCTCTGGTGCTGATATTGACTTCAGTACGACACGGCAAACAACACAAACAGTATCGATAAAGAAACGCTAAACTGACAGAAAACAAAGGCTAGATAACCATATATTATCCAGCTCTAACAGAAAAGATAAAAACCTTTACATGGCCCAATTCTTTCAGTCCATTTTTGCTTTGCTTGAAACTGAATTGCCTGTACTCTTTTTATATCAACTGTGAACTACTGATTAAATATCATATCACATGGTTTCTAAATCCTACACCCTAAAGAATTAATTTACCACCAGTGTGTCAGTGTGAGCAAGACAGTGATTTGCATACATCCTGCAGAGACACTGAGTGCCATTCTTCTGTTAGGAACAAGGGTGGGAGTCTGTGGAGCTGTGCTGTAGCTATTTACCCCTACTCACACACTAATCTCTGTCCTGGGAAGACCATGCAACCTACCAGTCATCTGTCTGTATAAGGCCTTACATTGATTGGACTCATAGGACTGTCAGACTTGGCTTCAGATATGCCTCAGTGTGTTCTGCCTTTTGACAAACAGAGACATCTCTCATTACCATTGCAGAATGCTGATGTGGTAACCACAGTTTCCTCTGTCTCAACAGAAGACAGTAGCAGGTGCATGCAAAAAGCAGCAGTAAGATGGTGAGCCTCTACATGAGAAATGAAAACAGTAAGTGCTGTTTTTTGTTTTTTATTTCGTATATCTATGTCTGCTTTTTTTTAGTCTGCTTTCTCCTTGTACATGTGATTCAATGGCTGTTTGTTCACCTTCCCACTCTGCAGAATTCAGTATTCTCACAAACAATACTTCTTCTTCTTCTACAGTGTGGATGAAACCTATCAGCAATCTCTGACATGTTTTCCCTTCAGTTGGCATTACACTCCCTTAAAACTCTCAACAAGTGTGTCTGCACCAGAGCTCTGTATTTTGAACATATGTCATACGAGAGGTGCACTTTTAACAACATTTATCCCTGTTGGTATTTCTGAGTCTACATGAACTCTTTGTGGTCTCTGGTCCCAATTAAAGGTGCTCTGTTATTATGTATTTTGATACCTGCTCAGCCCAGATGATTAGACTCAGGTTTGCCTGAGGTGGGGTGATATTATAAGCCTGTGTTGGGAAATGTCATTCTTGTTCTGTTTCACACAGCTATCTAAACTGTGTCTCTTCTCCCTTGAGCTATGAAATGCTGATGTCACACATTATATGCCGAGAGATGGAGTTTGAAATAGTAGGGTGTGTTTGTGTGTGTGTGTGTGTGTGTGTGTGTGTGTGTGTGTGTGTGTGTGTGTGTGTGTGTGTGTGTGTGTGTGTGTGTGTGCGCACTCCCTGTTGAGACGTTTAGTGGGTGACACATTGAACTGTAGTCAGGAATGCTACCCTGTGAGAAGACGGAAAGAGGGAGAAAACAACAATGGGAGGGGGAGGAGAGAGACAGACAGAGAGAGAGAGAGAGAAAGAGAGAGAGGACAAGAGGATAAACCAGTGTGGCGGGTTTGCGTCACTGTACACAGTCCATCATGCAAAGCTGATGGAGAGAGAAAAAGACAGAGAGAGAGGCGTTAGGAGCTGATGTCACTCCAGAGCGCTGCCTGCATTATGACCCCGTGTCAACACAGTGGTCTAGGACAGAGGTTGCTCTTAGAGAAGGTAAGGTGCATGTGTTTGTGGATGTGTGAATGGATCAAATAGCTAATTTGTAATTAGAGTAACTGTGTGTATTCTTTCCTAATGCCTGGGTACATGTGTGTCTTTCTCGATGTTCAGTGGGACTTTAAAATAAACGGGGCCATGTTGCCCAGGTTACCCAGATGGGAGGCTTTGTGACCTAGCAGAACAGGTGTTTCTGTAAACCGACACTCAGACTCACCTGTGTTGGAAAGCACCACAGAGACGGTCTCCCGAAGTTACACATTGTAACCTAGATTTCATAAAAAATCTGCTTCATATAATTATACAGGCAGCGCTCATCTAATTCCCTGGTCCTACTGTATTTGTGCAGTAAATCTACATCTTGCAGTATTTATGTTTAATGTCAATAGAGATGATTGGATCCTGATTCTGACTTGATGAATGATCAAAGACAGTTTCACTGCAGTGTGTGGCTGTATAGTCAGATAACCCTGATGAGCCATTGTCCATCAGTAACATTATCTTTCTCTCACTAGGCTGTATGTAAATGAAAGTAACTTTGTCCTCATCTTTTTCCATCTAATCTGATCACTTCATGTGAATCCACTGTTACAAGGTTTCAATCAGTTGCTGCCTCTCTTTGACTCTGTGTGACTGATACATGCTGCACAGAGACTGAATGTGGCACTTTAATACATTGTTTTTGCTAAGTGGATTGCTGTTAGGTGAGTTTTTCCAGTTTTTGGTTCAGGCTGAGCCAACGTTGACAGGGAGTCATGAGTATGTTTCTTGTGTAAACAGCCGTTATAATATGTGTGTACAACAAAGAGACCTATCTGAGTCCTGTTGTTCTGTGAATGGACTTATTGAGTCAGTGGGAGGGGAGTGTTCGGAGGGCAGAATGACATAACTGACAGGGGGTTTGGAGTGAGCATACTGTAGTGCTTTTGGGTCTCTCTTTTGTTCCATTTTTTTCTTATCCCCTTTAATTGTTTTTCATGATTTTCATATCTACTCCATTCACTATCAACTTCATGCTTCACTGTGACATATTGTGTTCATTGTCCTCCACCACTCTGTGGTTCTGCTTGACCATTTTGAGCAGCTAGAGCGACCACAATCCACATATCACAACATTCCAGCTCAATCCTGTTCTGCGGATGGAAATTTGTACGTTTTTATGCTTGGCAGGCGATGGGAGCTGTTCGCTGAGGTCGTGCTGGGGAACTGAAGACTCCTGAGGACAAGAAAGCAGGAAGAGGAGCCAAGAGAAGTTATCACTTCTAGACCACAGAATCATCAACAGCACTGAAATATCAAACTTTTTAATGTATTATTTGCTTCTGTGCAAGGAACTAATGAGAGGACTGCAACTGTGCCACTGTTTCACTGTCTTTTACAGTCTCGAGACTGCAGCTTTTAGATGAACTGCTTCCAGAGTGCTCTCTAAAAGACAGTTGCTTGGAATCGCTTAAATATCAAGTTCACTCTTCCGCTCTCTTTTTGGGATTTGGCACTTGACAGGAGATCATTAACTTTGTTTACTCTCAGACAATGGACTTGTCCTTGCTTCCTACTCCAGTGAGTGAGCGCAACAAGCAGAGGACAGGAGCACGCTTCACTGTCCGCTCGGCTAACTCTCCCTCATACAGTCTCACTCGCAGGCCAGGTGTTAGGGAACACAGATGTGTTTCTGTGGAGGAGAGGGAGGGTGCTGAAGAAGCTGGAGAAAAAGAGAGGTATGGCACAAACGCAGACACAAATGGTACGCGTAAAGAGGAGGACAGAATCGCAGGATATCAAGCCAGGACTGGGTGTCGCAGCAGTGTCAAAGGTCAGAGTGAGGAGAAGGAAATGCCAGGCCATGAAATGTCCCCCAAGCTGAACCAGAATGACATAGGAGACAAAATGATCACAGGCGGTGGCAGAAGTGAAAACCCTGCATTTGAAAGCCAGGGCAGGGCAGAGGCGAGGAGATACGACTGGCTAAGTAGAAGTAAGAGTTTAGATTGGAGAACGGAAGCAAGAAGCAGAGCTGAAAAAAGAGGAGAGGACTTCAATAAACAGGCTGGAGGCTTGGATGAAAGAAGGACAGGAGCTGAAGGTGTGAGGGGCAGGGTGATGTCTTCGATACATGCCAATAACTCTTCAGGCACAAGTCATGTTGACAGAGAGAGTAGCCCAGTGGGTCACACAAGCCAGACTTTGGACAGGGCCAGCAGGGGTCATTCTCTCCCCTCCAGGTTTAGGTCACAGTCTGGTCCAGGCACAGAGATAGCTACTTTTGAGCCCATAGCAGGTCAGAGCATCCTCGAGCGGATAGAAAAACTCTATGGGTCTGCTGGTTTTGGTAAAGATGAGAATTACAGCAAAATTAGGGACCTCCCTACCCCTGTAACAACCAAAGACTCCCTTATTTTGTCACAGCAGAGGTCATTTGAGAGGGCAGCGGGGGCAGCCTTGCCCAGGCTTTTCTTATCAGGAGAGAAAAATAGCCTCAGTCCAGTGCAAAGCGGGAAATCAATCACCTGGACTTCTCAAAAACTTACCTTAGGCTCTGACAGTTCAGTTTCTCCAGGAAGAAGCAGGAGATCGTCAGGAGAACAGGGGCAGGGAAAGATCCAGGGCAGGTATTCAGAGGACGGTGGAGTGAACTGGCGGAAAGGGTTCACGGAAATAGGCACAAGGTCTCTGGATAGAGCAAGGAGTAGGAACACGGTAGCAGCTCAGATTAGATCTGCCAGGGCTGCAGGAGGGATTACTGCACCTCCAGAGACTAAAACCTTCCTAGCACGCGAGACATCAGTTTCTCTCAAAGATTCATCCGAATTCACACAAAGAAGATCAAATGAAAGTAAGGATCAGGACAGGGCCAACCATCGAGAGGAAAAGGCTGAGACTAATGGAATGAATGGGGCAAAAGAGACAGATGATGGCACAAAAGAAAAAGATGAAATGAGGGGTGGTAGCACTGACGAAGATGTGTTTGAGTCAAATCCAAAAAATATTACACTGAAAACAACAGAGAGGAAGAAGTTCTCAGAGATGTTATCGGTGCCCTCTGCAGCCAGTGTGAGAAATAAGATCAGTCAGTTTGAGGCTCTGTCACAGAGAGCTCAGGGTTTGGCAACGGGACAGGTCCTGATGCCCAGGAGGGCCTTATCTGTGCCAACGCAACTCAGCAGGGCCCATGATGGAGTGAAGAAGAGTGGGTCAGCAAAAGCAATAGGTGGATTGAGGGACAAGTGGGAGGGAATGAAAGAGGGAGGGGAGGGAGGTGATCATTCTGAAGAGAAAAAGACAGCAGCCGGAAAGAAGGCAGTGTCGGAACGGTCTTTATCATTGGACGAGGTTGGACTGACATTGAGGAGGAAAGAAGGAGAAGGGAATGATTTGGCTGAGAATGGAAGGAAAGGTAACAACTGTGCTGAAGATTTTGGTAAATATTCCAGACTCAAGGGTACACTTGAAATCCCTCTAAACGGAGGAGCTCAAAAATGCCGTGGAAACTTTTACATAGATGAGACAGATTTCTCCAAACTCTCAAGCCCTGAGGAAGCAAGTGAGAAAGATATGACAGCCGACGATACACCATCCTCGCTACCGTCTAATTCCAGTGGCACCTCCTCTAATGTGCAGAAAATGACACCCTCTGGGATTACTTCAACTGTTAGTGATGATGACAAGACTCCAACAAATACCCCTGGCCATTCGCCCTTTCATTCACCTACCGCACTACTGGAAAATGCCTCTCCCATTGTCACACAAGCAGCCAAAACTCAAGATCCAGACTCCCCACCTCTCCCTCGTCCCCTTGCCACCTCCTCCCACAGCAACCTCCCTCATCTCATCTCTCCAGATGTCAAGACAGCCTACCAGAAGGGGAAGAAACAGGTATTAGACCTGGATGCTTGGGTAGCTGGCTTGAGCTCAGAGATTAAAGTCTGGAATGATGATGAAGATGATGACGAGGATGATGATGAAAGTACGCAGAAGGATGAGGATTCAAACTATGATTCAGACTCTGGAGAGTCCTCGGTGACCATCACCAGTAACATGAGCCAGTCAGATCGTAGGAGCTTCTGTGTCAGGTGGGTTCTTGAGAAATGGTCGGATATCTGGTTTGACAGAGGTAATCATTTAATAATTAATCTAATTGATTCGTTTTTCTCTCAATACTCTCCTCTCATTCCCCGTAGTCTTTCAGAACTGTGTAACTTTGCTGGAGTTGACTACGAGTCAGAGAATGACAACGATGAGTGGCAGTCAGCAGGTGGGCGGACTGCCTCTCTGAGCTCAGACGTGTCTGCCCTCTCATATGTGTCTGTGATGCCCAGTGAGGAGCTTGACAGGCTGCTGGAGGATGTCAGGAGCCTGGGGGACAACACCCTGCAGGTACAAACAGCTGGACACAAGTAACTTTTTACATGCTTTGCTGTTTTGTTTTTGTGGTATGGACCCAGGTTATCATTACCATAAGTTAGGTCACTTTTCCCATGTTATTCTATCTGTCTTTCTTTCTGATTGTTGGTGCACTGGTCATTCCAATGGCCCGTCTTTGCCTGGCATTAACCCGTGATTAGACATTCACTCACAGGAATACATTACATCTGGTATTGATGTTGTGATACATATTGCTACTGATTAGGTTTTGGGCCTGTGTAGTGACTATTTGCTACCCTTAAAAATCTACTTAGTTTCTGCTTTTGCTTTAGATTTAGTAATGATTCATGTTTCCAATGAAATGCCCTGTTTGTAGATAAGGTTTATTATACAGCTCGTCATAGATCATCAGCTGCTATCTGTCTGATATTGTGCATAGTTTCCTTTTCACATGAAATAAACCAAATATGAACCAATATGTTCCACGAAAAGCACAAACTACAAAATCGGGCATATACACCACAAAGTCTTGGGGCATAGAGTGGTATGAGCGAGGTCAAAAACTTGTATGCTTCTCAAACTGAAAGCAGCTACACCTGAACGTGATTACCTTGACCCCCTTAACTTTTATCTCTTTCATTTATCTCAATTCAATGGTGCTCTGCCTGGTGGTCAGATATGTAAATACAAATACATACGAATGTATACATAGGCCTGAAAATGGCTCCTACAAGGCCTAAAAAAAATATACAAAGTTCATTCTGAGCTAAGGTTACTCTGGATCCTCTATCTTTAGAGTCCAAGGTTCAAACTAGCCTAACCTTTATTGCATGTCATCTCCATCTCTTTTTTTCATTTTTGCTGTTTATGCATTTTCTCATTTTGCCTACCATTTCTCTTGCAGGACTATGATGATGTGCAGGTGGTGGTTCTTCATAAAGAGGTGGGAGTGGGACTGGGCTTCAGTCTGGCAGGAGGCGTGGACCAGAACAAGCCAGTCACTGTAAGGAAGAGCCTCCTTTCTTTCTCTCTCCGGAGAATATTTCACAACGTTGTCCTCAGTGTCTTCATTAGTCTCCTGATGTCTTCTCCTCAGGTCCATAAGGTTTTTCACTCAGGCGTGGCAGCTCAGGAAGGCTCCATAAGGGAAGGGGACCAGGTGCTGTCAATCAACGGCACAGCGTTGCAATGCCACGCCCACTGGGAGGCTCTGAGGGTGCTGAGAAGGGCGAAGACTCGTGAGATGGGAGTGGTGGTCCTGAGGAGGGGATGTGCTAACAGCGTCTCTAATAGTGGAGTGCAGACAAATAATCAGGGACCAACACAGACTCAGTTCACTGAGACAGGTGAGATGTCTAACTTCACCGGGGCTCTGAAAAGACATTAGTCGTACATCTGCAGCAGTTCGAAGTGAGACGCTGTATCTGTGTTTTTCCACTCCTCAGGTCAGAATGTGTGCGTGTGTCTGGAGAAGAAGAGCAGGGATCTGGGCTTCAGTCTGGAGGGAGGTGTAGGCTCCAGTCAAGGGAACAGACCGCTCACTGTACAGAAGATCTTCCAGGGTGAGAACTGATATCTCCACGGAAATATGTAGAAATTTGAGCATCACTATGGATGCGGATGAGATGAGAAATAGTTTGTTTAAATGTGCAATATAGATCATTTTTTCCTATCTACAGTACAATTTCAGGTTTTTATTAAATTACAATAATAATTTCTATGGTGATATCAGATATTTTCTCATATATTTTACATACCTTGAAAGAAAAAGTTTGTTTTTGGCTAATCCAACAAATTAAGTACCTGAAATAAATCTACCTGATCACATCGGTGGAAAGTCATTCTGAACTGATTTGTAACGTTGTCCACAACTACCTCAACACCCGGATATCTGATGGTTGATGCAGCTATATCCCCTCATCGTATATATTGTATACAATATTTTTAACTAATGTTTTAGAGAGAACAAATATCTGTTGTAAATTTCAGCAAAATAATGGCACTAATGACTTTAAGTTGCAAAGATTCTCGATAGATAAACAGAATACAAGAGCATACCAGTTTTGTTCATATAAGAATTCATGCTTGTCAGAATTAAGACTTGATTCTGAAATTATACACACATACGACCTTTTAAACATAACAGTTTTCACTTAAACTCTCTTTGTACACATTTTTACATTTACATTACAGCCATTTATTGAATGCTCCTGTTCTGTGTTGTCCCTTCAGGCGGTCCAGTCGACAAGGTGTGTCCTGGTGATGAGGTTCTAGAGATTGAAGGTGTGAGCATGGTGGGGATGAGGCGCCTGGAAGCCTGGACTTTGATCAGAAAGCTCCCCCCCGGGCCTGTGGACGTAATACTACATCGCCCTCTAAAACATCTGGAAACATGAAGATTATGGCAAATGCTTTGCACACAGTAAAGTTCAGGGAATGATGATGAACAAGAGACTAAAAGCCATAAGTGAGAGACAGCGTTGCCTGTAGTGGCTAAGAACATGACATAAATTAACTGGGACATTTGTTTACACATAGTCATTATAACAAAGCCCAAAAGGAAACATAATCTCTCACACGTGTGTATTTTTTTCACTTCTCTCTTTTACAGGATTACATCTACCTCATGACCTGGGTTATTTCTGTATAATAATTAAAATGCACTGATGGCTCATACGTTTAGTAAATACAACAACTTTTATACTATTACTTCGATCAGTTAAAAATTAATAATGTGGCAAATAGTAAATAAAAACACTCTTTGTAACATATTGTGAATATATGTCATCTGCATTTAGAGTTTATTTTCCTTTTTAATAAATCCTAACAAATTGATGCTTGTTATTCTTATGTCCAGCAGAGGGAGACAGAAAAGATAGATTGACTCCCTCTATTAGTTCCCAGAAATAAAAACCCTGGGGACAAAACTGCAGGGTAAAGGTATCTGTTGTTTTTACACATCATCAAACTGTTATACCTCTCAAACGTAGATGTGATTAGATAAGATGCAACCGTATAGCTTTACAGTCTCCACATACCATGTCAAGGTTTATGTTGTGGAGGGATAATCATTACCTCACTTTTACTTATTTCCCCAAACACAAAATGTAGCTGACCAGTTTGTTTTCAGATGAAACAGCTTTTCAGCTGTGAGGATGCAGGACTACAGGAACTAAGTATATCATGTGGCCATTGTGTGCTTTGTATTTTATCTGATTTTTTTCGTGACATAGTCATGTGCCTCTCTGAAATTTATCAGCAATAACACGAGTCTTTACTCCTACACAGTGATTATTTGTCTTATATAATCCATCAACAGTCCAGAGTTCAATGAGAGGGGTTATCGTGACATCCAGCTTCCCAAGGATAAGAGGGGCTTCCCTATCAACCACCTTACCTAATGCTCCCCACAAAATGTTTCAACACACCAGTTATAATGTAAGTGGTCCATTCATAAATGAGAGATCATTTACTGGTTTTGGCAATCTTAATTTCCACTCTCCATTCATAGAACATCCTACTATAAACATATCAAGTATTTTTGAGACTGATTGGCTTAAAGAAACGTGTATTTAGATTAACAGCAATCTGATAATGATAAATGAATGATGATGATCAATTTAAGACTACATTTGATATTAATGGCAATTTTTTCATGGATCACTTTGAGGTATCTCCCTGCATAGGTTTCTGAGTTATAAACATAAACTCATAAAACCCCAGCTGGATATAAACACAGTGATGTGTAGTTTTTCACTCCAAAACAATACTTCTGAATAAGATGTATTCTTGGACAATACAATATTTATGAAAAAGATACATTTTAATATTGTTAAAACCAAATGTGTTAAGCTTTCATTTTGTTGTTCTTTTCAAAAACATTATTGATGTATACTGGTTCTTTGGGAATAAACATAAACATACACCAAAAGCTTGTATGCACATAGTAGAATATGCACCATTAATTTGCTGTGCATATAATGTGATGAGAGTAGTCATAGTGTAAATCTCTGGCTGTGCTGATTTGATAGGATAGCTGCCAAAATAAACGATTACAGATGTTTATTTGCCATAAACATAAACACCATTTCATGAGAGCAGTCTATAGATTTCTGCAATATGTATACTCTGTGGCTTATTGCCCTCTGTCAGTGCTGTCAACACATAATCTGACTGTTTATGACCTCTATTCATATAAGCAACCGCTAACAGCTGAGACACATTACAGCCAATCCGGAGATGACACAAACCAATAAATGAGTAATAGTGTTTGGTCAGCTGAGGAGGAAGAGACGTGGAGAGGTGGGTTACAGTGCAGAGGGCCTCAGATGCTCAGGTGGACATTCGGCACTGTCGTCACGAAAATCATCTGGTCCTGAACAGACAGACAGACACACAGACAGCTGGTCTGTCTGACCACAGAGACAGAGCGCAGTGTGAGATGAGAAGAAGGATTTACTTTTAACTCCGGCCATGTTGAAGCTACGTTTGTTCAGAGTGAGAAATGCCCTGGTGCGAGAGTGTATGGCTGAATTCTTGGGAACTTTCATCTTGCTGGTAAGTGGCCTCAGAGCTGTACAACATCTACACACACTTCCATCACTTTTCTAGTCCTGGCCTTACATTAAACACATTTCCTTCATGACAACCAATAATAATTCCTTGCATTTTCTTTTTTTTCTTATACATTTTTTACATCCTTATTTTATCATAAGTTTTTACTTAGTTTGGGGTGCAGAGGACAACAAATAACATATGTTGTGTATTATTTTCTTTCTTCTAAATCTCTGTGAAACTCACCTAACATTACAGCACCATATGAAAACTTCAACTGTCACTTTATTAGCAAAGTCACACCAATGAAATGTAGTTCATATAATTTTTCCATAAATCTAACAAAATGCAAAGATTGTGTATAAAGACATAGTGATGTAGAGTGGTGAGGATATTTGTCTATTTAGCCAGTTAACATTATTTTGAAACATTAATGAACTAACAACAACAAAATGTTGGCATCACAAGATATGGAAAATGAGGTGTGTAAATTGTTATTGACCCATGTCAGTTGACATGATTATCATAAAGGCCTTCCGCATGTCATCATTTCACTGGCACTACTTTCATCAACAACAGTTTCCAAAATCCCTGATGGCCTTGGCATGTCCATGAATTATCATGGCACCATAACTTGGTTTAATGTGCCTGTAATAAAGATGTAGGACTAATGTGACCAATGTTGATCGGTGAGTTATAACCCATAAAGTTTGATTAGTAAAAGTCTTACAGGTGTGTTCTTTGTGAGCTATAACTTATAACTGTGTGTGTGTGTGTGTGTGTGTGTGTGTGTGTGTGTGTGTGTGTGTGTGTTCTTGTAATATCCTCTCATCTGTGGGGACATATTGTTTCTTATAAGGCTATTTAGATAATAAATAACCAGGTTTATTACAAAGTCTAAGTTCATGAAGGTATGAAATTAATTACATTTTAACAACCAGAAATTTTTTTTGTGACAACTGTTCCACTAGTTTGACCTATAAATAATTAATCAATGGCACAGAAAGAAACTATGGTATTACAGAATCTGCACGTGTGTTTTTGCCTGTATCTGTTTGAAGTGACCTTTGACATCTGTGAAGTTTGTATTCTCCTGACTTATCATGCCACTTTCCACTTTCTCTTCTTTCACTCTGTCCCCTTTATCTTAGCTCTTTGGCTGCTCTGCTGCAGCTCAGGTGAAAACCAGCAGAGAGACTAAAGGCCAGTTTCTGTCAGTCAACATGGCCTTTTCTGTGGGTGTCATGTCAGCCATGTACCTCACCAAGGGCATCACAGGTAAAAACAGTTCAAATGGACACTAACATTTCCCATGATCTGATCTTTTAACTTGATATAATATCACACTCTCAGCATGCCATCCCAGAAAGTTGAACATACAGTAAAAGACATCAGCTATATTTTGATTTCTGAATTATGACTTTTCCATTCCTGTAGACATTCACTGATCTGAGCGCTGTAGATTTATCACATTAATAACTGGCACTCTGAGCAAAGAAGCCTTGTTCATCTTTTCAAGGTTTTCACTCTGACTGATTTGTACCTAATGTCTTCAAATAATCTCAGATTTCATGACCTTCCAAGCTTCCTCACTGTAATTCATTTTCAACATCCACCTCCCTCTGTCCCTCTCTTTCCCTTTCTCTGCAGGTGCTCATCTCAACCCAGCTGTGTCTCTAAGTTTCTGTGTGTTGGGGCAGGTACCCTGGGGAAGGCTGGTGCCCTACTGCCTCTCCCAGCTGCTGGGGGCTTATGTGGCATCAGGGCTTGTCTACCTGATTTACTATGGTTTGTCTATCTGGTATCTCAAATGCTTATATCATCAATGTATATACATACTTGTGTGCATAAAATATGATTTAATGTTTGCCACATTTCATTACCTCTGTTTCTTTCTCAGATGCTATAATGGAGTTTAGTGGCGGAGTGCTGACTGTGTATGGCCCAAATGAGACAGCGTCTATATTTGCCACTTATCCCTCAGAGTACATGAGTTTGGGTGGAAGTTTTCTTGACCAGGTCAGTTGGGAGTTTTGGTGTAAACTTTAAAGCTTACTTCAGCTGTTCCATTCATTGTTGCCGTATTTATTCATATATTTCATACCTACTACCTTAGGTGGTGGGCACTGCCATGCTGATGCTGTGCATCTTGTGTTTGGGTGAAAAGAGGAACACCCCCGCTCCCTCAGAGCTGATTCCCCCTATAGTGGCAGTGATTGTCCTGGGGATCTCCATGTCAATGTCAGCTAACTGTGGTGCGGCAATAAATCCTGCTCGGGACTTGGGGCCACGCCTCTTTACACTGACTGCAGGCTGGGGACCTGAGGTCTTCACGTAAGTATCTAGTATGCTTCTTGTGTAACATTTTGAGGCCTGCTCAATGAAGCCTCACATTCAAACAATTTAGTGACATTTAAAAGGGACATGGTTTGCCATTGTTACAGGTTGTTGACCTTGTGTTTGTCAGAAAATCTCGTATGTCAGAGGTTATCAGATCACGTTGGAGCTGTTTTATGCAGGATCAAAGGAAGATGAAGCGTCAGCTTGTTACAAAACATCAGATTATGACCTGTTGTTGGTTCCATAACGTAACTTGTTGCTCTGTACGATCTTGCAATCATATGACTTTGCTGTGGTTCCACAGCTGTTAAAACACTTGATGTTTACTTAATATGCAAAGCTGCGTTTATTGATTCTTGCCAACTAGGGGGCAGAAAAACATTAAAATTAAGTTTATTGACACACCACTATCACCTTGTAAAGCTTTTATGACTGACATGATAATAAGAGTAATGTTACAATAACAGTAATGTTATCATCCACTTGAAGTTGTGTTTCTGGTCACCTGATAAATATCCACTAAGCTCAATATTTACTAGAACTTTTAGCTCTGTTTTGGGCTGAGCCAGCTGAGGCATATGTTCAGCTTTCTTTGGCAGCTAGTCCTGTTTTTGCAGTAGAAGGAGCAGTGAGACTGAAGCATGCAGTAGGTGTACAGGTTGCAAAATTAAAACAAAATTGCTAAAAGAGGCAAAAAAGTTTGGTGTTAATATTGCAAAGATTGTGCAATCACTTTTTACGTACACATTTGATTCAATGTTAACCCTAAAAAACACTTTTTTTATGAAACTTCAGATGAGAACCAGACATGTCTAAATGGCTTCAGCTATATTCCTGCTATATGCATGGATTCCTCTCTGTTGTTAATTTGTGTGTCTGCTCTCCAGGTGTTACAACTACTGGTTCTGGGTACCTCTGGTGGCTCCACCTATTGGTGGTGTTTTAGGTACTTTCATGTATTTGATCTTCATCCACTGGCACCTGCCTGACCCAGACCCCCCTGAGAACCTCTCCACCCCCTCCACCATCAGTGACAAAATCAAGCAGCCAGCCACCACATGGGAAAATGGAGTGGAGCTAAAAGCTGCACATTTGTAAATGTTACTGTATTAAAAAAGTCCCACATGACAAAGCTGGTTTTCAGCAGTCGTGACCAATATAGACAGTCAAAGGCAATAATCTGGTTGTAAATTATCCTTGAGAAAGCAGAAGCAAATACCTAAGCTTAGCCACTGTTAAAACGCATGCATATATTGTGATCCTCTGTCAGGGAAATAGCAGGGTTATGTTTTTTGTTTGATCTAGCTACAGAGCTTCTTTAACACAGCCAGAAGAGGCAGAGGTAGCTGGACGAGATACTGTTTGTGAGATAATACTGTTTACACTGATGTCTGTATTCTTTAGACTACTGATTTATTCCTGGTAAATTATATTACTGGGTTGTATTTACATTTTATGAAATGCCTAAATGGACATTGAGCATTGAACTTATAATTTAATAAAGTTAAAAAACAAAAGTGTCACTCTTAATTTTATTAATTTTCAACAGTTAATATTAGTATGTTGATTTTTGCACAAAAGTTTAGTAGCAGTATTTTATTCAATCATAACACATAACACGGCACATATAAACAATATAGACAGAGACATAGACAACGGTCTATGTAGTGACTGCACAGGCTCAGGCCGTAGCAAAATGCTTATATATCCCTGCCTACATTCTCTAACTTTATCTATCTTTTAACCCCTTAACCCCAAGCCCGTACACGGGATCGAATAACCACCTTTCTTTCCGAGAATCGCCAGAAATAAACTATTTGTCATAGACAGAAGCTGTAAAGATTGAAAGAATCGTCGGATTGTCAACTTCCCCATGGTCCGTGAACTAATTGTGCGTGACATACGTTTCACTCTGAAAACGTGGCCGAATTTAAGCTTCGAATTGAAATCTTTCATCGATATCACTCTAGTCCACAGGCCTTATTTAAAAAATTCCCAAAAATTAATGAACATTAAAAAAAATTAAAATAAAAAAAACAATTTGCTCTCATTTAAGAAAACCGATAAATCTACGCTTCTCTGCGCAGCCATGAAGACGTCGATATCAGCTGACCTACACGTAGCAACGTCAAACTAAAGCACGGAAGTTGCATGGGTTTGTTTACAAAGAGCAGAGCGTGGATGAATTGGGATCAAAAGACACACGAAACATAAAAAGTTTGAGTTGTAAACACATTTATCATGACACAAAAAGGATATAAACTGAAGAAAGCTGTTAGTAAGTTACTGGAAGATAGTTTGAGCTGCGAGGACGAAGAAAACGACCAGATTTCGAGCGACTCAGACGAGGTTTCCGAACTGTCTTGATCCGTGTAAGGACATGTGAGTAGGGCTACATCATCCTATTTAAGGCCTGTTTCATCGTTTTAGCATGATATATCTATCTATCTATCTAAAATATGTGTATGCGTTATATTTATGAATATTATAATAGCTACTGACAGGTTTTCAAGAGAGTCAGAGGGGGATTTGAGGAAGGGAAAGACCCATTTGAGGAGTAGGTCTATATTTCATCATATTATCATGTATCTCTAAAATATGTGGATAGGTTACATTTATACATATTATAATAGCATGTATGCTATTATAATACTAATATCACAATATATTGAATTATAATAGACTATTGATATTAAAATATTTACAATGCGATGTCTCCTGTAGCAACAGATTCTGCAACTAATATATTACATTTTGTAATATATTACATTGAATAGACTGTACACTGTACATATATATCTGAACAGTGATTGTCCCTTCATCCGTGTTTTAGATTGCTTTGGTCTCGAGTTCATCTGGAATACACTCGAGAAGCTTGTGAAATAGGGTGATCACAAAGTAATGATGTGTTTGAACCTTTGAGGCATGTTCACAAAGGTCAAGACTCTATTAAATTATGATTCTGTGACATTGACATTGTCACAAACTGTATGCAACATCAATTCACATGCAATCACTGGACAAGAGAGCAAAAAAGGACAAGACAACAATCTCAATGTTCTTTGGAAGCCTATTTCTTTCTCAAAATATTGTTTTCTAGATTTTCTTCTTTTTCTATACATCAGCCCTGCTCCATTGTATATTCCTCGCAGTAGACAGAGGTGCATTGTCAGGAAATCACAATATGGCAGTGTCAATGCTAATGTGCCTGTATGGCCACAAAGTAAGCTCTTTGCTTTATTTTCTGTATTAACATGATAAGAAATGATACACATTGACCTCAGTTTATACATGTATTGCTGTATATTGCATTTGAAAAAAAAGGACAAAGAGGACTGAGCAATGTGAGCTTTTCTGAATCAGGGCCTTAAACGTACTGGATAAGTAGCCAGTAAAAGGATGAAATCTTACTTTACAACTTTAATCTATAACAATTAATGAATTTGCAAACACTCAGACATAGGCTAGTATTTTAACATATGTTTACACTGTAATCGTTGAATACACAGATGCAATGTATGGCATAATGCAGATGTTGCGACCTTGACCAGTGAACAGATGTTGGATGAGATAATGCTGACCGAACAGTAGAGGGCGGTATGACACCAAAGGAAAAAAAAAAGTAAAGCACATGGCAAAGTGTATTTTCAGGCTGTTAAAGCAGCAAGTGTAGATTTACAAACAAAAACGAAGTGATAAGAACAGAAACATGCCATTCGCAGCTTCAATAAAGAATTTTTTTTTTTTTTTTTTTTTTTTATAAAGACAATGGGCATCAAATCCTGACAACACGCCACCGGTGCTGAGGGAAACGTCAGATCCTCAGCGACTTCAGGGTCTTGAGTGGAGGATGCCCATTGTCAAGTGGAGGTGGAGAAGGTGAAGGAGGTGTAGCCCCTCCCCCCCTCCTCTCCCTCTCCTCTTCTCCTCCCTGACCGAAGCCAAGCCCTCCCCTCACCTCAGCACGGTGTCTCCAGCGCGCCTCACCCTCCCACCTCGGTGGCCTTAGAAAATCACGGGCCAGTGTCGCCTCCGATTCAAGCCCGAAACTTCATCATGACCTCGGCGACAGGAGCAACGAGGATGTCTCCACCAGAAACCTGTTTATAACGCCAACTTGAAAAGGTAGGTTGTGTTTCCTGAGCTGTTGTAGTTGGTGGTGATAGCCACTCTCATCATGTATGGCCAGCCGGTTTGTTATGCGGTCTTACTGTATCAGCTGGAAATATTGATGTGTGTCTCGGTTTTCATTGTGAAGTCTTCAGCTCCTATTACTGCACCAGACAATGTCATTTGCATTGAAGCTGCTTTGTGCATACAGTAGATACAGTTCTTAAACCACCCAAAACAGTAGTAAAGAAGTTATTGTAGCCTGACATTAATCGTATGTTCCCAAACTCAGAGTGAAAGTTTGTTCTGTCACTGTGCGGTGGCCCCGGACATTAGTACATCAACTGCATTTACTCTAATGGATGTGTAATGGAGCAATGGTCTTCATTCAATTTCTTCTTAAATACACAATCTTAACTTTGTTAGAGTCATCTTAGACTTGTTTATCTTTGTTGTTCTGCGCTTCCTTATGGCAGTAATTGACCTATAGTCTTATTTTAATAGCATCTCATGCAGATATCAGAAAAGTAACAGCCACCCTGAACCACCTCAATTATTATTTAAAGACAGATAATATGTTGAGTGCATTTAGCTGACACCAAGAACAATTAATAAAGCAAAGACCGCCTTATGGCCATTACCACACACATCAGCCTATCTATAAATATAATTTCTCCTCAAGAAATAAAGGGCTAAAATCTTCCCTCAGACGAGGCCAATGACATGATGGCTCAGCTTTGTAAGAATTATTGTCTTTTGTTGTTACAGCTTGTTGATCCCTGCTTCCTTATGAAATGAATGAATGAATGAATGAATGAATTATCATACCATAATCTTGTTATTCATTTTAACAGCAGATATCACAAATTGATTACATTAGTATTTATTTATTTATATTATGGTAGTATATAAGGGGAGATTAAAAAGTCTGTAATTGAATTAGTCCTCAAGAACTACACAGCACGACTCGACTTCAGAGCAGGCCAAGTGCGTAACGGTTTAACTTTGTTAGAGTTATTCTTGTCTTCTGTTGTTTCAGTTTGTGCTTCTGTCTGAAGAGAAACTACAGTGATCTGCACTAATGTAGTTAATTTTAACTGGATGTAGTTTGTTTTTAACTGGATTTTAACTGGATGCAGATATTATAGAAAAATATTCATCTGTTCAAGAGGTGTTTCAGAGTTATTCTACATTATCCGAAGAGACTACAAATACTGTAAAATAAACTGAAGTCAGCGACAGAAGGACTGATAGTAGTCTTGCAGTTCAAAGCCACACATTTGATTAAGGATTGTTGCTGTTCCAAATCCTCTAAAACTTCAGCCAGACTCCAGTGAGTCCAGTGAGAGAGATAAAAGGAATTCTGCCCAGGGGCTAGGAAAGGTGCTCAGATATTCAGTGTGTCCCTGGTGTTTCTCACTCCCCGGGCTGCCAGCTTTATTTCATGAGGGCACTGCGGGTCTATAGGGTTATACAAGATGCCAGCCACAGATGGAGAGCAAGAGCGAGAGAGAGAGGGAGGGATGTGGTAACTGAAAGACAGGAGAGGAGAGAGGTGAGAGAACATTGCAAACAGCTCTCATTCTCTCTCCCCAGGCTTGATTAGATTGATAAATAGGGAGGATATAGTGTAGAAAGTGAGTAGAAGGCATGCTATAAAAGAGAAGAGTGTATGACAGCGAAAGAGATGATGCTGGAAACTGTAGCTGAAAGCCGATCGGATGAACTCACATGGAGAGAGGCAGAGCAGCTCTTTCTCAGGAGTATTGATTGGTCACTCACTGCCTGGAGGAATGGTCTGCCATACTGTTTGTACCTTCCAGTGTGCACTACAAAACACGAGACAAAGACGTATAACGCCTCGCCCCTGCAGCCTCATCTGTCATCTGTCTGCCTCCTCCTGACCGTTACTTAACTCAGATAAACCACAGTGAGAGAGAGCTGTGAGGTGTGTAATATTAACAGGTCAGCATAAATGGAGAGAAGAGAAGAGAAGAGAAGAGAAGAGAAGATAAGATAAGATGCAGGGAAAATATGTGTATGTGTCTCTGTCTCATCCACTGTAGGAGGAGACTGATAGTAGATCTGGCCTGAGCCACCAGTCCCCAGACACAGTGTGCCACAGAGACAGATGCAGCTCTCTGCTGAATGTCATTTCCTCATTATGGGTCTAACACACTAGATGTGGTCTTGTGTGTGTGTGTGTGTGTGTGTGTGTGTGTATGTGTATGTGTGTGTATGTGTGTGTATGTGTGTGTATGTGTGTGTATGTGTGTGTCCAGTTATGTAGTGGTTGTAACATCTGACTGATTTTAACTTAATCACAGTGTGAAGAATACATGTTTTTCACACCCTGAAGCTAAAAAATAAAAAAGACATGACATTAAATAGAGTGCTTCACCTGAATACAGGCATGATCACTGTTTGTTTTAAAACAAAATGAGCCATTTCTCTCTCACATTTTGTATCAGAGAAAAGAATTGTTGTCTAGTATGGTTCTCACTTCACCTCCTCTTCTTCTGCTAGCACTCCAGCCCCTCAGTTCTCCACTGTGTCCTCCCCAGTCACTGACTCCTCACTGCCTCTCTTCATGACTGTGCCTTCTTCTCCCCTGTCTCGTTCACCTCCTCTTCTTTCCCTCTGCAGACAGTCCCATGGGCCATAGCAGAAGGAAGCCGGCAGAGTGGAGATGTTCAGAAAGAGGCCTCCTCCAGGTTCGTACCTGACATTAAACACTCTCATTACCCTTTCAACTAGTTTCCTTCGAGTTAGTGTTCCTGGTGGCTTGGTGAGGGTGAAACAAGAAAGCTCACAAGGACCTTCAGAGTCTCACCCTTTACCTGATAAAACAAGTAACTTTAGTGACTGGACTGTAGTCAGATAGCACCTAACCATGTTATCATACAGGTATAAGTGCACACTGGATGTATGTAGGATAGATTCTGATCTCGTTGTCCAGATTAGGTCCTAAGGTGTTCAGAGATGCATTAAGAGCACACTCAAGACAAGCGTGAATGTGTTTAATGCACATACAGTAACAACATGTTGGTAGAAACTTTCATCATATTGCAATGGGGCCTTCTTCTCTGCTGTATTCTACTGTAACCACCTTTTGCTCAGGTTTGAAACATATTGGCAGCATAACCCGAAACACCAGCTTCCAAATGCCTCGCACTCATGTTCCATTCAAAATGTAAACACTGGGTAAATAAGTTTGTCTTTATGTTACTGTGGAAACTTTACATGAAAACATCACATCAGATCTCAGTGAGACAGACAGACATATGCTAATGCCAGTTATACATTTTTTCTGACTTGTATCTCCATGCAGTCTGGATACAAAATGCATATAATTGCTAATTTGCAGAGGGATCCATCCAAGCGACCCCATAAATTGCATTTTGACTCAAATAATGTTAAGTTAAAGAAGCTCTCTTTCACGCTGTGCTGTCATCATCACTTGCATGTTTAGGACTTGCAAAAATGACTGAGTGTGTTGGGCTGATAGACACTATGTAGGAACAGTGTGTAATGGCACAATTTTGTTGGTCGTTGTTTTTTGCCCCTGAGGATGGAATTTTGTAGAAACTCTTATTGATGATAATACATGTCATCCATCTTTCCCATGCCGCAGATCTGTTCTGTCTCTGAGTTTCTTTATAGCCCAGTCAGATTCTTTAACCCAACTGGACGCCAGTGGTGGAAGAAGTATTCAGATCCTTTACTTTAGTAAAATTACCAATACAGCAATGTAAAAATACTCCATTTTATGTAAAATTCTAACATGAAAGTTCCACTTAGGTATAAGTATCAGCAGTAAAATGTAGTTATTATTATAAATGTAAGTATTAAAGTAAAAGTAGGCCTACTGTCTGGCTGATGTATTATTATATATGACATCATTAGATGATTAACACTGAAACGTCAATGTGTCAGCTACTGTTGTATCTGCTGGAGGTAGGGCTGGATTAAAATATCTATAGTTTTATATACAGGGACACCAGATAAATCTGAGGGGAGGGAGATGATTAATCAGAGAGGAAAAGAAAAAACAACATTCTGATACACAAATGTTTTCAGTTTCTGGACTTTTTCTCTACTCTTTGACCTTTGGTGAGATTTTGGATCATATGAACATTTATTGAAATGAAACCATGTGAGACGATATGTGACCCCAACTACACACTACTTTTCGTAATACGGAAGCCAAAAAGCTTGGCAACCACTGGTTTAATCTTTAACAATGTGTTGTATTTTACGGTGAATGCTTGTTATATTATCCATTGTGTAAAATCTTCATCTTGAAAGTAGGTCTAATGAATGTTGTCAAATAAATGTAGTGGAGTAGAAAGTACAATATTTCCCTCTGAAATGTTGAGGAGGGGCTTTTGCGTTCGTGTTGTGGCTTTTGCATTCGTGTTGTGGCTTTTGTATTTGTGTTGTGGCTTTTGCATTGTGTTGACCCTTCTTAGCCACCATAGTAAATGTACTCAATTACTTTCCACCACTAATAATTACATTCATATAACATACCCAATTACAACTTTGACTCTTAAATGTAGGCTATGTGACATTAATTTGATAGCTTGTGATTTACTCTGAACAAATAAGAGTGATTGTCAACCACATGTTTATCTGTACTGGTGTAAATGTAAACTAGAAACAGATCACCTGCAGTACCTTGTTAGTTCTCAGCTTAATAAGCCCAATGCAATATTAGGAGAATGCATTAAGCAAAGTGATAGTGGTCGGCAACCTTTAATGTGCTTGCACAGGCTTGCCGTGCAGCACGTGCCCAGGCACCTGCCAGGCCCCTCCCACTGCAGTGCACCTTCTCCCTTTAAACGCGCCAGGAAACTGGACTGCTGCACGAGCCACTTTGGTTCCAAACACCACGGGCAGGCTCCACTCAGCTCATGCTTGTAGATCCAAAATGGCGCCCAGCTTCCTCATCCAGCCACTCGCTCTGCTGGAGGAACCCTGCAGAGGCGGTTGCCATGGTAACGTCCATCCAACGCAGAGCCTATGTGGTTACGTAATGCCCACAGCGGACGGTGTTTATGTTGTGGATAAGACCTTGCACGTGGGTGCGTCAATCGATTGATAGGACCGCTGTTTTGCAGAAATGATTTAAAAAAAAAAAAAAAAAAACGATTGATTGCGTTTGTGTAACAATTAGAAAAAAAACTTTACAGCCTTTAGGCTGTTAAAATGAACATTGATGCTACGTACTAAATATTTATTAAAAACCTTGCGCAGTCGGGGCCAGTGGCAAATGACAGATTACCGTGAAGTTGTTGACTGACCTTATTTGAAGAATGACCTCAGTGTTTCTGCGGCAGGAGGGAGAGAAAATAGAGCAAGGGATGGACCGTGTGTGTGTGTGTGTGTGTGTGTGTGTGTGTGTGTGTGTGTGTGTGTGTGTGTGTGTGTGTGTGTGTGTGTGTGTGTGTGTGCATGCATATGTGTGTGCCTGCATATGTGTGTGCCTGTGTGTGTTTTGGGAGGCGAGAGAGAGCAACAGAGAGGCAGGGGATGGGACAGTGCGCGGTTAATCCAACTTGACTCAAGTTGGGACCAGACCTTCATCCCCGCGTCCTTGCGGAGATGTGGCGGTCATATGTGGCGGTCACCTGTCTTTGAAACATTTACCGAAAATTCACGCGGTGACTGTTAAAGAAAAAGCCAAGATGACAGTACTGAAAGAAATCCCGGAGAAATGGTTTCCAGTCGTTCTCCCCCTGCAGAGAAAGAAACAGAAGGGACTTGATGGAGGCAAATCGAAAAAGAAGAGGACAGGTACGAGTTTGTGTGGAAGGAGTAATAGCAAACGAGCTTGGTATTTTGTCTTCACTGTTTACTGTTTTTGTTTGTCTGTTGTTGATTGTACAAACCGCATTTCACAGTTCAAATAAATCATTCCTCATTCTCATCCAAACTGAGTCCAAGTTTCATTCCTGCTCCATCTCACTCACCCCATTTTATACTTAGGTGTGTGTTTATGTACATATGTGTGTAACTTGCATCTCAGCATATTAGCTACTAATCTGCATATCTGCATTTTTTGTTATGTACCACTTCATGTCTTTCCCTTCACTATTTTCTGGACCTGATCACCATTAGACATCATCTTCAAACATCTGACAACTGACAAACGGTCTAGATCTAATAACAGGGAACTTGCCTTGTTCATGCTCAATGTCTATTCTGCACTTTTTCACTGCCAACCAGTGGTTTTGGCTTAGTCCCACCTTTTTTTGTTTAATTTTTAGTCCTTTGTCCCATCAGGTATTTGATAACTTGTCTAATGTGACTGGGAGTCATTGCTCAATTATAGCTGTTTCCCTGATGTATGGTGCTGACTATGAATTTGTGTTTACATGAGTGGGATGTGCATGTGTAAACAAAACTGATTTTGTTTGAATCAGAATTTTGTGTAAATAAGTGGAGGATGTCCTTGTCTCTGCTGCCTGAGACACTGATCAATCTTCCAGGCGCCAGCCTGCACTGTCGCCACTCTGCCTCGTCTGTATCCTAATTCCTTAGCTTAACTATCACAAATCACACTGGATGTGCACCTTCATTTGACCTCCAGCCCATCAGTCTGTGACTGTGTCACTCGCATCATTTTCCAACAAATTAGATCACTTTGTGTGTGCATGCACTTATGTATGTGCACGCGCATGACTGCAGACGCTTGTGCTATCCTGTTTTTATTTAATTAAATCAGCCTCAGTGAGTGATGATCACTTCTCCACGCAGTCTGCGCCTGACTTAGGTTTAGTCACGCCAAGGACAATGACATTTCCCATAGCTCAGACTGACTATGCTCTTCGGTCATTATTGTTATGACTTCAATCTGCAAACTGTGTTGTGAGCGTGTGTGTCTCATGGAAACATAAGGAGATTCAGAGCTGTGGCACGTGCCCTCACATGTCCAGCCATGGGGGGGAAGAGTTTTAAAGAGACAGGGGCTGGATAAAAGAAAATGAGTGCTTTTGGATTAGGCTAACGTTAGTCATTCTGTGTAAGATTATTACACATTGTATTTTAGTTTGAATCAATATTTATGTACTGCTTTATGTCTCAGTTGTTTGGGGAAACCTTATGCTCGCAGCAGAGCAAGCCTGCAACTCAAGGTTTCTCAGTAATGGAGCTCTATAGATTTATACAGACTTGCTGTGTAGCAGCTAGTCTGCGTCAGGGCTTCTAATGCCCTTGAAGCTGTCAGAGACATTAAACACTTAATGGGCAGTTTGCTAAAGATGCTCACCCATTCAGGTTGGGTTGGTCGGCTTGCACGGGAGAGAATGGGACAGACATCGCCTGCTCCTTGACGTCAGATGCTGGGAAGCCTTGGTGACTCTGTGCTTACCCAGCTTACATCTTCATGGAGGGTTAATATAGCCTTGGCACTGCCTATCAGAGAGATCTCTCTGTTGAACACCTGCCCGAGAAAGCAACATAACGACCTTCAGATAGAGTGGAGAAATGCCAGAGCAAAAAGGGAGTTTCAACTGAATAGATTTTGGGGGATCTGCACCTACACGATCAGACAAATATGATATTGTTATACAAACCAGAGTCAAAAGAGAGGACATATCAAATATCCTCAACCCTGGACTGTATTTCTTATATGGTGCATTTTTATATATACTCAGAAATCTGACAGCTGTAGCTCAAATGAACTTCAGATACACAGATTTAACATAATGTACATGGTAGCTATCACTTCTGGATTGTCCAGAAAATGCACTGTATTACAATATTTAGTGACCTAATAAACACCATGATACAGGATGTGATCCTTATTGCCTCTTTTGTTGCACTTGTAACTCTCACCAGATATTAGCATCTGCTACAAACTTAAAATATATTACATAAGGCAGAGATGGAGAGTAATTTGTGTTTTCTAACTTGACTAAATCCACTCTGACAACAGCCCAGCTGGGCTATAGCTGACCAGAGCTCATCTGCCGCAACAAATCTGTCTCATAACCTGACAACAAAGGGGAGCGCTCATGGATTTTCTTTAAGTGACCTGTGTTTGTTTGATGAAGCTGAATACAGAAGAGACAAACATGTAAGGTGTGAACTGTACAAGTTGAGACAGGGCTTCACAGTGCTGCAGAAACACAGGAAACCACAGTGTCTTTGTTTATGTGTGTGCGTTTGATTCTTGGGTAATGGCTTCTGTTGTGTGATGTCCGTTCATGTGGCGCCTCACTGCGTTTCAGTCATCAGTCAAAAGTACGTTGAAGACTTTATGGTTTCAGAGCTACAGAACCTCTGTGCATAATATATGCTTTAGCCCTGAATTTTATATCTGTGTGCATGTGTGCGTGCATGTGAGCTGTGTACAGCCCCGTGCAAAACAGGCCAGTCATTTCATTTAAAAAGCAGTCTCATCAATATTAGAGGAGATAGGCCTGGTGGAGGAGGAGGGGAACTCCAAATCTACTCGGCATCAGCATGAACAGAAACCTAAAAACAGCAGCAAGATAGAGAGCAGGGTCAAGAGTGGAGAGTACAAGAGCTCCAGACAAAGAAGAACTTTCACTGTTTTACTTTGATTCTCTGTAGATTTAAGACTGTAGTGTAATGTAATGTAATAGGTTTCAATCTGTGTTCATCTGTGACTACCTGAAATGAGTCCCAGCACTCCTCTTGACTCAGGCAAATGTACACACATTCATACATTGCATATCAGATTGCATATCCAGTCATTGAGAGACAGAGGTGGAAGTTAATTACAAATCAGAGGTGACTCATTTGGTTAAAAGTGCCAATGTGTTTATGTATGTGCATGAGACAGAACGATCGTGTCCAACACTCTGTCTCGATTGGTGACGTCAAATAAACTCCAGCAGACACTCCGTCTTTATTGATTTATAGATAAATGCACAAACATCGTGGATTATCCTTCTTGTGTCTGTCTCCTTCACTCTCTGTCTCTCTCCAGGTCTTCAGAGGATATTTATGATATTGACATTTTTCAAGTTTGCAGCACGGATGATGTGGTTTGGGTGCTTTCTGTATATTTTTGTTTTCATACTTGATGAGCCGTAATGACTCATTTCATGTCCTGTGTTTCTGCAGAGGAGGAGAGAAGGGTCAGAGCCAATGACAGAGAGTACAACGAAAAGTTTCAGTATGCGGTAAGAGAGTCTCCTTTTTTCTCCTCTACTTATTCTAATATATGGACTCTGTCATAAAAAGATGATAAAGCATTTTAATCTTTGAAAGAATTCATCTTAAATGGGATCGGGGTTCATATAATTTTCTTTTATTCCCTTCAATCATCCAGAGTAACTGCATCATGACATCCAAGTACAACATCATCACCTTTCTGCCCGTCAACCTGTTTGAGCAGTTCCAGGAAGTAGCAAATACCTACTTCCTTTTCCTGCTTATACTGCAGGTGAGGAGAGGAGGTGAAGGAGGGATGGAAAAGAGAGTTGTAAGCATGACAGAAGGAGAAAGATGTGTGCATCTGTGTCTTTGTGTGCAGATGGAGTCTAAAGTGTAAAGAGTTATTGGTTTACAATGGAATGAGAATGAAATATGTCTCAGAAAGTGATGGTTTGAGAAATGTAAATTTAAAGATATTTATAGGTAATACAAATTAATTATAACAGGAAACGTTAATCTTATATAGAAATGGATATATTCAAAATCAAAACAACTGCTCTAAAATCAATTCTGTGGGTGTCAGTGTGTGATAAGATGCTACTTATGAAAAATAGTAGTAGTAGACTAAACAGCTTTCTGCATCTAATGGATCAGTTGGAAAAATCCCCACATTTCCTTACTGTTTTTAATGTCCCCAGTCAATTCAATACATTTGATTGATTCAGTACAGTTTAATTAGTTAAACTCAACTGTGTTTATTTTTTTTTATTTTATTATTTCAGTCAACATAATTAGATCAAATGAATTTAATTTCAATTATTCAATTCAATGTAATTTAATTGACTAAAATTGATTTAATTAAATATAACTAAATTTTATCAATCTATCTCAATCTTAATTGATTTTTTTAAATACAATTTAACTCAATGTATTTAGTTTTATTCATTTTATTCACTTATTTGAATTATTTTTAGCATAATAAAAAATTAAACTTATTTTAATTATTTTAGTATAATTAAAATAATTGAACTCTGTGAATTTAATTCAGTAATTCTATTTAACCATACTAGCAGCTTGAGTCTAGGGTTGGCAATGTTGGCCCACAAATTAGCAACTATTGGTTGGTATTGATTAAATTCTTGCAAAATTACAGGAAATTGTACAGCCTTTACTGCTTATTAAGCCCTTTTCAAACACATCACATCTACAGCAAAATGACATGGTAGTAAAACTAAAAACAACAAAACAAAACTTTCACGCTGTCGAAGTTATTAATCTATCAGCAAACAAATACTTAGTTTAAAAAAAACAGCCAATTATAGCTCATGCTTTTAGGCCAGCATTGTGTATTGTGAATTCACGGTTGTTCACCTGCCCACTTGGAACTGTCTTAATAGCATCCAAGCACGCAGTACATATGGTACAGACAGAAGCACGCAGGTTCATAGGGAACTCAGTGTTCTGCTGTGTGGCTATAGTGGGACGTAGCTGTCTCTGTATCACACACAGCATTACTCAAACTAATCTGAAGATCAACCTCTCTGTCTCTGTCTAGTTGATACCTCAGATCTCCTCCCTCTCCTGGTTCACTACCATCGTGCCTTTAGCTCTGGTGCTGAGCATCACTGCAGTAAAGGATGCCACCGACGACTATGTGAGCAAGTATTTTACACACCACACACTCATGCAGTCTTGCATGAGGCAGGATAAAATTACAGTGAAATACAGTACAAGGGTTCTTGATGATTTCTTAGTGTACAAACAAGTGGCTTCTGTAAAATAGAGCCAGCTTGACTCAGCTCCTAAAAAGATCATGGTGATCTTTGTTTCCTGCAGTTTCGTCACAAGAGCGACAACCATGTGAACAACCGTCAGTCTCAGGTCCTCATCCGTGGCTCGTGAGTTTGATGTTTTGTATTTATAACTAAGAATATTCCCTTTATTGTAGAATCCATCATTCAAGTTTAATCAGGTTTTAATGACAACATTTCTTAAGTGGCAATAATTCCACAGCTTCTGCAACTGTTACTATCTCTCTTGGTTTTGCAGTCTTCAGAATGAAAAGTGGATGAATGTTCGAGTGGGTGATATCATCAAACTGGAAGACAACCAGTTTGTGGCAGTAAGTGTCCAACACAGTGATGTTTATTACCACACACACACTCGCACGCATGCATGCACGCACACACACACACACACACACACACACACACACACACACACACAGTGATCTGTACTCCTGCAGGGCCCATTTTAATTAGGACCACTTTATTACAACCTAGCAGTGGACTGTTCAGGGTTTTCTAATCGTTTTCGATCTGCATGTGATCATGAGGGCTATTTATACTGTATTATGGACCAAATGCTATATTGATCAATGAATTTCATTAGATTGCAGCATGTGCCTCATTAGATGACACTAACTACAGTAGTTAATTACTAACTTTTTTGCAGATGCAATTACAGATTTTTTGCTTTGGGAGTAGATGCAAACTATCATCAGTGCTTTTCCAATTCTGTTCCTGTGCTGTCAGTGCTGTGCAGTGGATGCTAACCTCAGCAATCATATCTATTTTCAGGCTGACCTGCTCCTGTTGTCCAGCAGTGAACCTCACGGGCTCTGTTACATCGAGACAGCCGAGCTGGACGGGTCAGAAAACACACCACACCTCACCCTCGACTCATAGTACCTCACAGTCTGCAGGAGCAATGGGACACTACATCTAAATCGCTATATGTTATATTGCCTTGCAGAGAGACCAATATGAAGGTGCGTCAGTCTGTCTCCGTGACATCTGAACTTGGAGACCCCAACAACTTGGCGTCATTCAACGGTGAGATTTGAAAACAATTCCATCTTCTTCTCTTGGTTTCTCGTTCAGTTCACCTTCCTTTTGCAACACTATAAAGGTCAATGATTTTCAGTCTGCCCCAGATTTTTGCACATGAACACACACACGCACACATTTTCTGTCTTCCCCTGCCAGCATCACCCGCCCACCAGCACACCAAACCGTGCTTTCGTGTCAGCACAGCGCACCCACACGTGCACACACACACTCCTCTACTGCTCAGAAAAATGCATAACTGCAGCCAATCAACCCACACTTTTCCTTATATCAGCTTACAAAAGGTGTGTGTGTCAACCTTTGTGTGTGTGACAATGTCATGACGATGATTAATTCATCACTACAGCATATAGCTAGGAAAATAAACCTAGTACCATAATTGGATTTTTTGGACTTTGTGATATAGCCTCTAGTTTACATTTGTGTGTTTGTGTGTATTTTGTGTGCCCGCACTCTTCTATGTGTGAAGGTGAGGTGGTGTGTGAGCCCCCTAACAACAAGCTGGATCGTTTCTGTGGCACTCTGTACTGGAGAGACAAGAAATACACCCTAACCAACCAGAATATGCTGCTACGAGGATGCGTCCTCCGCAACACTGAAGCTTGCTACGGCCTGGTCATCTTCGCAGGTTGGTGTGTCTGCATTTATTTGCATTTGACATGTGTGTGATGCATTTATCAGGTCTAACTTTCCCTGTTTTTATCACAGGCCCAGATACCAAGCTAATGCAGAACAGCGGTCGCACTAAGTTTAAGCGCACGAGCATCGACCGTCTGATGAACACTCTGGTCCTGTGGGTAGGACACCCCAAACCTCTCACTTTCATGGCTCATAACTATTTCAAGAAATGATCTCAATGGCTTCAATCTAGTTTCATATATCCCCTCTAATAATATATTCTACCCCAATGTGGGCTCAACTGACCAAAGATCCAATTGTAAGATATGTGATTGTACATTTAGACACCCTACTCTCATGTTCTCTGTCCTCATTGTTTCTCCATCTGTGTGTCTCTGTCAGATCTTTGGCTTCCTAGTGTGTATGGGTGTGATCTTGGCTGTTGGCAATGCAGTGTGGGAGAGAGAGGTGGGGTCCTTGTTTCAGAGCTACCTGCCCTGGAACCCTCCGGTGGACAACTTTCTGTTCAACGCCTTCCTCTCCTTCTGGTCCTACGTCATCATTCTCAACACCGTGGTGCCTATCTCTCTGTATGTCAGGTGAGGAGAAGTCTATGACTAAGAGACAAGGTGTATGTAAGAGCGATGGAGGACAAATATAAAACACAAACAATGAAGAGAGGGTTTAATATGCTCTTGCCTGTATTTCAGTTTTTCATTTAACTCTCTCTCTCTCTCTCTGTCCTGTTTGTGTATCAGTGTGGAGGTGATCAGGCTGGGTCACAGCTACTTCATTAACTGGGACCAGCAGATGTTCTGCTCACAGTGTAACACAGCAGCTGAGGCCAGGACCACCACTCTGAACGAGGAGCTGGGCCAGGTGGGCATCCACACTTCGATAGCAGTGTGTGTGTGTGTCTGAGTGATAATGATATTTCATGCATGTTCTGCCAGTCCATCCTAGTTTCTGTTGCTTTTCTGATGCTTCTGATGCTTTGTTAATCAATTTGCCATTTGCATTCAAAATAATTTCTACAGTAACTGAAAGAAGGAACCACTTGTTTCATGCTTCACAAATGAAATGCACCTGCAGATTGAGCAGAATCTAAATTCAGAGATGAGGAGATTTCATAGATTGGGCTGAAGAATGTTTCACTTTCTCAGGCTATGGTCAGGATAAGCTAAACCCATTGTAAGGATTTTTTAAAATTCAGAATACAGTGTTTTTAAAACCTAGTTTAATATTATTTTTTAAACCTATTCTATTTATTTTTAGGTTGAATACATCTTCAGTGACAAGACTGGAACTCTCACTCAGAACATCATGAGCTTCAACAAGTGCTCTATCAATGGACAGACTTACGGTAAGTGCACACATTAAGTAAGTAAGTAAACACACATATATACAGTATACTTGTGCTGAATCACTGTGCTCACAGACAAGACATACAGGTAACGCTTTTTCCAGGTCCCATTGGAAACAGAAATGGATATTGATGTCTGTTAATGAACTACTTTTCCACTTACCTACTGTTTAGTTTCCTATTTTTTTACTTAAAAAAACAAATAGAATGAGCAGCTATTTAATAACCATGTGCCCTTATAATATCCTTGTAATTAACAGCTAGATACCAGATAATTCTTTAGGAAATTATGTGTGAAGTTTTCAGGAAATTAGCTGGATATTCACAACAAAGTCTTACACATCTGGTGTTTGTGTTGCTGTCAGGTGAAGTTACAGACCCACTTGGACCTCAGCCAAAGGTAAGCAACCTCAGACATCTACTTTTACTAAAACACACATTTACATAAACATGTATATATATATATAAATATATATATGTGTGTGTGTCTGTGTGTCTGTGTGTGTGTGTGTGTGTGTGTGTGTGTACTACTAGTTTATGGCATATTATCAGACATGACTCTCCATTTATCTTCAGAGACTGGACTTTACTCCCTTCAACCCCCTGGCGGACCCAGACTTCTGTTTCTATGACGACACGCTGTTGGAATCAGTGAAAGTGGGAGACTCGCACACTCACGAGTTTTTCCGCCTGCTCTCCCTCTGTCACACTGTCATGAGTGAGGAGAAGAGTGAGGGTGAGAAGCACAAGGGGATAGGCTAATCTGAAACACAGCGAACAATGACACCAACACGCAACTTGTCCATTATTTATTGTCTATTATTTGTTATTATTTTATCTGTCTACCCAGGAGAGCTGGTTTATAAGGCTCAGTCTCCAGATGAGGGCGCTTTAGTGACAGCAGCTCGAAACTTCGGTTTTGTGTTTCGCTCCCGAACACCTGGGACCATCACCACGACCGAGATGGGACGACCTGTCACCTACACTCTGCTCGCCATTCTGGACTTTAACAACATACGCAAAAGGATGTCTGTTATAGGTGCGCAGGTTTTATCATTTAGGAAAAAAATTTAAATGTTTCTCTGTTGATTTTTATATATGAACGTATGTGAAAATCATATTACAAATCATTCACGACAATAAGGATGAAATAAGATTTTTAAAATACAAAATATTCAGCATTTACAGTCTGCATTTTAAAAAGTTCCTCTGAGTTTTCATCACATTTTCTCTCATTTACTGTAATTAGAGCGATCAGCACCTTCACGCATCCAGGAACACAATAATTTTTAATGCATGCAGGTGAAACAAACTTAGGTTCAAATAAAACTTGTATCTGTGGTGAAAATCATAAGCAATATTCCTTGGAGGTGTTTATGCTCCTGCACCACAGTGACTCAGATTTGTTCAGAGGGAGCAGAAGTTTTTCCTGTGTTGCATTCTTTGTCTCTTTACACTCTTGTAATTTTAACACTATATACACAAGAGACACTTACATTGGATGTATAGCACCAATGAACTTTTCATGTTTAAATCACAAATATTTATTTAAATTACCACAATCTGACAGGAGCTGAGCTATTAGTCATGTTTACATTTTATCCCTCAGTGAGATTTCACTGTGTGTTCCTCCCATTTCTCCTCTTGTTAGCTGCTGGAGAACTGCCCAGAAATCACTGGTCATAAATCACTCTTGCCCTAGCAACAACTTTTGGTCTAGCAACCGATCAGTGAGGCTACAAGAGTCTGAGCACACACATACACACACACGTACAGCAGCACCAAACAATATTAAGAGAGACAGCCTGTGTGACCCACTGTATGTACGAGTGACATTTGTTTAAGCAGGCCGGTTTTGGTTATTTGAAGGTGCATGGATACCTTGGAGTATTTTGTCTTCACTACACTCTGTTATTCATTTTCAGTGCGTAGCCCAGAGGGCAGGATCCGTCTGTACTGTAAAGGAGCTGACACTGTGCTGCTAGAGAGACTCCACCCCTGTAACCAGGAACTGATGAATATCACCTCAGACCACCTCAATGTGAGTGGACAAACAAGTGCTTCAACTCGCAGACAGAGGTGTACTGCCATCTAGTGTCAGCAGTAACACTGTTTTTGCATCTACCTCTTCCTGATGTGTATCACCATGACATGAGACAGAGCTCATTACTAAGTACCATCAACGCAACTGTGTGTATCTTTGTGTCAGACTGTGGGTATATTGTTTATGCTTGTGTTTGTACATGTCTGTCAGGAGTATGCAGCAGATGGGCTGCGGACCCTGGCCCTGGCCTACAGGGACCTGTCAGAGGACGAGTGGGAGGCCTGGTCAGAGAGCCACCGCTGCGCTGAAAAGGCCACTGACTACAGAGAGGACCGACTGGCAGCTGCTTATGAGCAGATAGAGCAAGACATGATGGTCGGTGACTTGGACAGAGAGTGTGCGTGCGTGTGTGGTTTATATTTAAACGGTGTTCTTTCAGTAGCAGTCTGACTTTCATTTGTCTCACTCAACATACGCAGTACTTTCCCCAAACGAAATAAAAAAGGGAACTTGGTTAATTGTTGAGAGGAATTTCCTTTTTTTTTTAACTGTAGCTGGAACAAAATTGTCAGCTCATCCTATTGTAAAGCATTACCTATTTAACAGTTGATTGAATGAGAACAATTAGCGGTAACTTGTTTTCCAATGCATTATTCAAGCCATTTAAAGTCATAACATGAAAATCTCTTTTAAGTCCCTCTGAAGTTTTCTGCTTGTATGATACTGGAATTTGTTTCTGTCTGCCTGCATGTTCAGCTCCTGGGTGCCACAGCTATAGAGGACAAACTGCAAGAAGGTGTACCAGAGACCATCGCTATCCTCTCTCTAGCCAACATTAAAATCTGGGTTCTCACTGGAGACAAGCAGGGTGAGACACACATGGACTTTTGCAACAACTTTTCACGAGCAGTTTGCACAGCACCAAGGTTTAAACACATGAAGAGCCGCATCTTTGTGGTGAGGTGTGTACTGGTGAGGTCAGTATTGTTACTGAGGCCACGTCCTCTGTGCCTATCCGCCTACTGACTTCAAGCATTCATGTGTGTATAAAATGACAAAATGTCTATCCAGCAGCGTACATCTAGAGTTTTTCATAAATGATCTCCGAACTGTCAGCAATTCAGTAACAGATCAAATTCGGGTTCCCAAGACAAAAGAATATTGTTGGTTTAAGCTGGTGATCTCACGGACCAGGAGTCAATCATCACCAGAGAACTGCAGGCAGTCAGCATGACATTGGTGTTTCAATGCTGGAGAGATGTGCTGGGTCAGCAGGACAGCAGCCACAACATAATTATAGATGCTTGTGGCTGCAAGACCCCATAGACTGGTGCAAAAAGCATGTGGGCAACCTAAGGTGATGAGCAGTGAATGAGCTGAAAACTCTTGATAGAAACAGAACTGTGCAAGGATAGATAAAAAGGATTTCCAGTATTTGCTAGATTATGACATAGGACCGACAATTAATCAAACACCCCAGGCTTCAAATCATATTCTCCAGATGTAAGAGAACATGCTTGGTTGGTACAGACCCCAGAAGAAATCACATTATCAATATTTTTATATTTTTTTCAGTGAAAGTGAAATACAAAAATTACCATTCCCATCATAATTGTGACTCATATCGCAATCGCAATATCTGTCAAAATGATTGCAATATGATTTATTTTGCATATCGTTCAGCCCTACTATGACACCTTAATAAATAGGACTCTAATTAGTTTTAAAATTGTGCTGTCAGTCACTTTGTGGAAGAAAGTTTCAGTTTTCTCAGTTTGTTATGAAGATTTTTAAAAGCTTAGCTTTGAATCTATCTGAAATATTATTGGGGCAAATGGTCTCTTTATCATGTGTCTCCAGTATGTTCAGCTGAAATGCTTTCTCATTCTCTCACACTTGCAGAGACGGCTGTCAACATAGGTTACTCCTGCAAGATGCTGACAGATGACATGACCGAGGTGTTCATCATCAGTGGGCACACAGTCCAGAGCGTACGGCAGGAGCTCAGGTCAGTCTGTTTGTTTGGATGGACAGCTGCATGTCCGCTGTAGTATCCACACTGTGAACTCAAATGACATAAGATAGGTGTTGGTCAGAAAGAAAGAAAGAAGTGCATGCATGACTGGAGTAGGTGTGGTGGCACAGTGTTCTAGAAACTGTATGAAAATCACTGAACAATATCCACTGCTTCAAACCGAAAAGCTACTTACAAGTATCTGCATGCACAACTAGTTATACAAGTACAAATGACTCCTCCAAAATGTGTAGATTTTTAGTCAGTTCACTTCGCGTGAAAAATCTAGTGTAAAACCAGATCGCCACAATCCTGTCTGCTTTGAGAAATCATTGAAACAATATCATTGGAATGGCTGAATGAAACAATTTTTTTTTTCATCTTCATGTAAATATGATTTCTGAGTCCATAAAGGACTCAATAGCTTATATAAATTTCTCACAGTGTTAATTGACACTCCTGTGACTGCCTCTATACGTGTGTCACGTATGAGCACACATTGTATTTCCCTAATATGCGGTTCTCAAAAGTTTGCATGATCTTCTGCATTCAACAGTTCCCATAACTTGTGCAAATTGCAAAAGTGTTGGGTTGAGTTTAGCTCAGTTAACTTTACTGGCATTACAAGGAAAGTTGTTAGGAAGATGCCATGGTGAGCTCATAGGAAAGAGCATAAATATTATGTCTTAAAATATCTTAATGCATCTTAATGCAATGATTCAGGTGCTCCTGAACACCTGATACATAGAGGTCGACTATAGGAACTGACACATCAGCAATAACATTAGGATCTGGGCACAACTCACCACAGTTAGTCTCCTCCCTGACATTCACCTGCTCTTTTTTTTGCTACCTTCCTATTTTTATCTCTACTTGATTTGCTTACTCAGCTGTGTCTGTTTTCCTTCTATCCTATCCCTCGTTCATCTCTTCTGTTGTCTCCTTCATATAGCCTGCTGTGTTTTAGTGCTGTCTGTATGACCCTGTTGATGTAGAGTCTATCTTCCTCTCCAGGAGAGCGAGGGAAAGGATGATTGAGCTGTCACGAAACAGAGATGGAGGGAAGGAGGCGGGGATGGAGGGATGGGGAGAGGCGTGTTTCATGGGAAATGGTCTCAGAGAAGGACAAGAAGGAGAAGGAGGAGGCACAGGAGGAGGAAGAGGAGGAGGAGGAGGAGGAGGCGTAGGTGGAGGAGGAGGAGGGGGGAAACAGCTGCACTGCTCTACTCCTCCTCCACCTCCCTCCAACCTCATGGAGAACATCTCTGGAGAGTTTGCCCTTGTGATCAACGGTCACAGCCTGGTATGAATAACAATGTGTTATCAACAAAACATGTTTTTCTCCTTTAAATAGTTTTCTTCCAAAGCTACAACTCTGTCCCCTTTCTGTACATTTACCCCTAAACTTCTCAACTCTCTCTTTCCTGTTCTTTTATAGGCCCATGCTCTAGAAGCAGACATGGAGATGGAGTTTGTGTCGACGGCATGTGCGTGCAAAGCAGTGATCTGCTGCAGAGTCACCCCACTGCAAAAAGCTCAGGTGGTGGAGCTCATCAAGAAACACAAGAAGGCCGTCACTCTGGCTATAGGAGATGGCGCTAACGATGTTAGCATGATCAAAAGTGAGTTATGGCGGGAGGACCATTAGTACATGAAGGATGGCAGAGAGGAAAAGAGGAAGTGTAACTGGATAATTGTTGCGACGGAGCGGAAAGAGAGAAGTAGGATTTCATGAGGTCGGCAATGGAAAATCTCAGCAGAAGTATGGTAGTAGAAGATGATGACTAGTAGTGATGGAGGCTATGTGGAAATGTGTGTTGCAGTAGGCGCAATGTCCTCTTCAAGTCAAGAACTAATTTCTTAGCATCTTCAATGTTTTGCGTATCCTTTTAAACCCTACTAACGTGCAGGTTGGCCAGTTGTGACAAACCCATGCTGTGCAGACAAACATTGATCAAAGCCGCAGAACTTTGTGAAATCCCAACGTTTCCAAATCTGTAGAGCTGAACTTTGAGGAAATGTCAGTAAAATGATGAAGACATCTAGAATATTTGCATTTGCATTGAGTCTTGTGTTTGAATATCTCACCAGGTTTATAAGGCTTCTAACTTTATTAATAGCTGGAACAAGGTGATACAGGAGGATACTGTCAGTCAGTGTGTTGAGTAAGATTGGTTTTCTACCCTTGTGCTGATTCATGGGATTAAAAGGAGGTAAATAGATGTTTTTAGGTCAACCTAACAACCCCATGTTCTGTTACTCTAAGTGTGTTTGTAATAGTCAGCAGTCCGTCAACTCTTACAATAGTTTTGTAAGTGTTGCATTACCTTCCATGTCGGCCTGTATACGTACATCATGTCTACAAGAATACGTGCCTGTGTCGTCAAATGAATTTATGCAAGTACAAAGCAGAAATGCAATGAGTGCAGCAGTGATGGGTGGGGTTGGTTCACATCCTGTGATTTGTGATTTCAGTCACAAACATTTTCTTTGACACATTTGTTGTATCTGTACAACAGTTTAATTGGGCTTACTTACTTACTAAAGGGTATAGTTGGGATTAATTACTTTATTGATGTTAATAAACCCTTTACTAGTCATTTAGAGATCATTGCTCATTGATTGATAGAGATCATCAAATGACTTATTCATACCATAGTTATTTTTGCTATATGTATGAAGAAAATTCCATGTAAAAAAAAAAAAAAACCCTTCAATAAAGCCAAAAAAATCCAGTTTTTCCCACAACGGACAACTTGACATGACATACTTTTTTTTCTCTCTCTGTCTCTGTCTCTCTTCTCCGCTCCTCCAGGCGCTCATATTGGAGTTGGTATCTCAGGTCAGGAGGGGATCCAGGCCGTGCTAGCCAGTGACTACTCCTTCTCCCAGTTCCGCTTCCTTCAGCGCCTCCTGCTTGTCCATGGCCGTTGGTCCTACCTGCGCATGTGCCGTTTCCTCTGCTACTTCTTCTACAAGAATTTTGCCTTCACCATGGTGCACTTCTGGTTCGGCTTCTTTTGTGGCTTTTCTGCTCAGGTCAGAGAGTAGAGGTCATGGGGACAAGAAGCAAGAGTTAACGAATCACAGTCATGATTTTAACAGTGTGTGTTTATTTGTCTCTCTCCTCTCTCATGTAGACTGTGTATGATCAGTACTTCATCACACTCTACAACATTGTCTACACCTCCCTCCCTGTGCTGGCCATGGGGATATTTGACCAGGTCTGTTCAATCTGTTACTATGTATTGAGATTTCATGAACACTGCATATGCTGCATTCTTTCCATGAAACAGAAGAACCACATGATTGTTGATGAGTTCTCTGTCACTTTTTTAATCTGTATCAGCCATGACAACAGAAAGAGTAAGGAAAGATGAGCCATTTTTGTTGCCATGCTAGTGGTCTAGCTCTGCATATGGTTATCACGTCAGTCAGTCTACGGTTTTGGTCCAGATATTGGCTGCAACAACTACTGGATAAATTGCTATGAAATTTGGGCTTTCACGGTCCCCATAGGATAAATCCTGATGACTTTGGTAATTCCGTGACATCCTTCTAGCGCCTTCATGAGGTTCACATTTTAGTATTTTAGTATGAGACTGTTCAACAACTATTAGTTGGTTTGCCATGACCTTTTGTACAAATATTCATGTTCCCCTCTGGATGAAAAGTAACTTTGATGATCCCTTAACTTTTCATTCAGTGCCATCATCAACTCAAACTTTTAATTTGTCCAGTACTTTTTTTTGCATTCCCTTCAGCCTTAGCTGTACTCTGTGTGTAGTGCTAATTCACATGCTAATGTGCAAAAGGTGGTGAACATGGTAAACACTATACCTTTTAAACATCTGCGTAATATTAATTGATATTTTCATTGCGAGCAGGTTAGCATGCTGACATTAGCATTTAGGTCATAGTCACTAGCATGGCTTATTCATGTAGTTTAAAGGTAAACTACAGAGAGGCCTACAGGTATTTGTTTTCATCAATGCAGTCCCTCATTTACTGTCTTATTGTAGGATGTTCCTGACCAAAGGAGTCTGGAGTATCCTAAACTGTACGAGCCTGGGCAGCTCAACCTCCTCTTCAACAAGAAAGAGTTCTTCATCTGCATCGCCCAGGGCATCTACACATCAGTGGTGCTGTTTTTTGTCCCCTACGCTGTCCTGTCTGATGCCACTCAGAGCAACGGAGTGCCCCTCGCCGACTACCAGACCTTTGCTGTCACCACGGCAACAGCCCTGGTCATTGTGGTCAGCGTACAGGTGATTGAGCCCAGAGTGGTGTTGGCTTTCCTTACAGCTGGGAACCTCTATATTTAACTGCTGTTTGTTCCATCACTGTGTATTAACTGTGCACCTCAGCTGTTGTTTTTGCATGTGCTTCTGTGTGTAGATCGCTCTTGACACAGGCTTCTGGACAGTCATCAACCATGTGTTTGTGTGGGGCTCTCTGGGCTCCTACTTCACCATCATGTTCGCTCTGCACAGTCAGACCCTCTTCAGGATCTTTCCTAATCAGTTCCACTTTGTAGGTCAGTCCCCTTGTTCTGTTTACTTGTCCGTCACACACAATACTGTATTTTCAACATAGAGAGAAATATGTAGCCAATATTCTTTACACGAAGTAATCACAAACAGTGATGCTAAATTAAAAGCAAATGTAGCAAAAGTATATTAAGATTGAATCTGGAAAAATCAAGTCAGATATACATAACAAAAAATGCCCTTACACATGTAATAAGCTTATGTCTGTTGATGATATCAGCACATGAATATATTGTTCAGGCTGTATCACGTGCCCAGCCACACCCACAGACAAATGCGAAGATTTGTAAACACATAATATTCTCCAACACTTAAATTAGGAATTGATGTTCACTGTAGTCACCTCCTGAAATCATTTCACTCCACCAGTCAGATCATTAAGCAAAAATGTCTAATATTCATGTGTGTTCAAAATTCTATAAATTCCTAAAATGTCATGTTTGTGTGTCCATGTGTATGTTTGTAACGACAGGTAGTGCCCAGAGCACATTATTGCAACCAGTCGTGTGGTTAACTATTGCACTGGCAACAGCAATATGCATAGTTCCAGTTTTGGCATTCCGCTTCCTCAAGCTGGACCTTAAACCTCAGCTCTCAGACACGGTGAGAAAATATACAAAAACACAACGTTTCTAACACTGATGTCTCCATCGTCTTCATTGCATCATGTGTCAGTATCTTGACTTCCATCATGTCAGGTGGAAACTGGGCTCAGTCGATAATTAACTGCACACATACAAACAGTTCATCTGAGTATGTGATGATTGATGGATTCATGCTTACCGTCACTGACCTCATGCACTTTAAATACTGTGCAAATATTGACATGAACAGTGGACCGTAATAATGCAAGCTGATTTTGGCACACGTGTATAAGATGAGCGTGTGGCCAGTCAACTGTGTCTTGAGCTAGCTGAACATCCAAACAAAGCCACTGACATCATGTTGTGTTCCTTTGTTGATTTATTTGTAGTTTGTAGTTTATGCTATCAAGTGCAAAAAGTCTTGAGTTTGAGTGTCAGGGAAAAAAATGTCAAGAGCAGTTTGATTTTGAAAAATACATGGCACACAAGTGGCACAAGAGCAATCAAGAGAGTCATCAATCAATATGATCATTTACCAACCTTGAATATTGGTCACAGTATTTTAAAAAACAAAAAGAAGCATTAAATATGAGGGTGTAAAGTTTTTACAGATAATTTGTTTGTTTCTTGTGTTTCCATGTAGCCTTTAATGATCAAGTAGACTGTGATGAACCAACAATGACATGTCACTAAGTCTATAAATGATGTCCGCCCTCCTCTCTTCTGTTTGTGCTCCAGGTGCGCTACACTCAGTTGGTGCGGCAGAAGAAGCGGAAGCCAGTAGGACGCAGCGTGGGAAGTGCGTGGCGTGGCGTGGGCAGCGTGTCAGAGGGTCGTCTGGGCGCTCGGGGTGGTTCTAGGAGGTCAGGCTACGCCTTTGCCCACCAGGAGGGCTTTGGAGAGCTGATCACCTCAGGGAAGAACATGAGGCTCTCTTCGCTGGCCCTGGCCACCTTTGCCTCCAGGCACAGCTCCAGCTGGATCGACACGCTCCGCAGGAAGAAACACACTCACTCTCACACTCCCCCCAGCGCCTCGGGGGAGAGTAGTCCAGCACCCAGTTATGTCTCGGGGTCAGTTCCACCACTCTCAAACTCTTCCTCTGTTCTGGGCGGCTCACAAGATACACCCATCGAGGAGGAAACGGGCTCAACACCACAACACCAAAATACACAGGCTGTTCCCGCTGCATCCGCACAAACCCAACCAGCTATAGCGCCGGATGTAGAATCAGCTAAAGCTCAGGGTCCAGCTCAGGCCCTCAATGCTGGCCCCCTTAGCTCGTCAGCAGTGAGATGCCATGGGGGAGACTCACCTGGAGGGTGGACATTCACTCTGGGGACTGTGCAGGTAGGAAGCTGTTATTTTCTATTCATGTATCAGTTAACAAAACAGTTACAACACATGTATGTATTAACTCTTACTCTCTCCAATAGGAAGCTCTGTTTGGTTGGAAGAGTATAGCGGCCCGCACCAGTGCGTCCAGCAGCCCAGGTCCACCCTCTGTTGCCAAGGAAACCAGGCAGATTGAGTGAAACAATCATTATAAATGGAGGAGTTACTTGTTTGCTACTGTCCATCAGATGTTTGCACACACATACAGGATGTGCTTTTCTGGAGAGATACTGAGACACCAGGGGCACATAGACTGTTGTAAAAACACGTAGTGCTCTCCTCTCTGTTTCCCAGCTGATACGTCTCAAAATAAATAATTAACATCCGAATTGCAGGAGGAAGTGACACTTCTTGAAGATATGGACATCGCCAATTATGAATTGGAATTTCTTACTTACTTACTTCTCACGGCATTTGACGACTGTTCATGAATGACTGATAGAACATTGTGAGATTTACAGTATATACTGTAACTGAGGGACAGCAGCGGGTGCAGAAACAGATTTCAGGATAACTTATTATTAATTATATAAACGATTGTTTCCACTTTCACAAAGATTAACCTCATTCACAGCCAAGTAACACAGTATTTATGAAACTCAACAGCAAGTTGAATGAATGAGCAGTATAATTTTCAACTAGTGAGGTGCAGACATTATCTGTAAAAGTGTTTTTTGTCTCAGTGTTCACTATAGTTCTCAGTGAGAACGGTCCCTTATGTTACAGAACATTGCAAGACTCTTGCAAGATTGGTATCCCTTTTCTCTCATTGATATGTTTTCCTACTTATTTTACCTCTACTCCACATGTTTTCTTTTCTTTTTTTGCATCATATTGATGTGTTTTATACTGGCCTAGTTGAGTTGCACCTTAAAGCAAGCTCTCAGTGCTTTTTTCTCCTATTTGCACGTTAGGCCTTTTTTTGGTCTGACAAAGGCCCAGATCATGTGAATGTATGTCTAATTTAATGTCTCATACATCACACTCTGAAAAACAGAATGAAAAGACAAAGTGCCACCGATTTACTTTAGGTTGGACCTGGGCACAGTGCAAAGAAATAAAGAAACTTTGTGAAAATCAAAAAGATATTTAAGCTATTTAAAAGTGGTTTGTCAAAGTCTCAATCATACATGTTGTCAAGTTTTGTGTGAACAGTTGTGTGGATTCATACTGTATACACTTCAGTAAAGTGCTTTCATTTATTAATTTTCCTCTTTATTTTTATTTGGATGAAGGGAAGGTGTTTGGGGATAATCATGCCTTAACAATGCCAAACTTTTGGTCCTCTAACCTCTCTTTTCTGATTCGTCATCCATAAGTCAAGCATAACATCCCATCTGACCCAGACTGGTGTGAGATAATCAGTAAGTAGGGTCACCAGAGGAATCATATAAATCTGCTGTCAGATCTCTCCCTGTACTACCATCATCAACAAAGCAGCTGACACACCAGAATGTTGACATGCTCTGAAACAATAAGGTAAAAACTTATGGAAATGAATGTACTGTACTGTATTTGGCCCCAAGAATTGTTCCAAGCACGGGTCATTACTTAGGTGAAATGTGGAGCTGTTGAATGGTGGTCAATAAACTTGTCATCTCTCTTTCACATGAGAGAAACATACTGTGTCCATGCCGATGTCATTTCACATAGAAACCAAAGTTTGAGGTAGAAATGACTGTACTGCTGAGAAGTGGTGGAGCGTGAAATTATCTCAAGTGAAAAAGCACTGACAGCATGAGATTTTTTTAAGTTAAACCACAGAAACATTTTATGGCAAAAGCACCCTCTAGTCCTCTACCATATCTTGGTGTCCCATCACTTTCTATAGGCCGAGGTGAAAATATGAACAGAGAATAGAAAGAGATATTTTGAGATGTGTGAAATTAAAGGGCAGTAAGGTTGTTTCTTACTTTGTAATAAAATAAAAATAAAAATACAACATTTATATTCTATATGGATATTAGTAGCCTGTCAAGTGATAAAAATCAGGATACCAGTACAGAGTATAAAATATATATATATATATATATATATATGTATATATATATAGCCTATACTTATGGGGTATGGCATTTTTTTTTGTTTTTTTTAAAGTAATATTATAATTGCAGGCCTATATTCAGCTTTGGGGTTTTATTTTGACGCTGAGGAGGATTTCCTCTGTGTAACGGTGCTGAACAAGGGGAAGAGAGCTGGGATTTCACAATAACGGGTCTTACTGACAGCATACTGCTGCAACCAGAGCTGTGACTCCTGTCTATAGTGGGGGACTGACAGTTGACAGACAAACTTTGACGGTGGGAAAAGTTTGATGGGAGTCACAACGATCTCCAACCAATGCTGTTCGCGTGTAGGTGATGGTGTGACTACTCGTTAAAGGGGGATTCATGCGCAAAAATGCGGATTTTTCAACCTTTGCTGTCTGTTCTGTGCGCCGCACAGGTCCACAGCGTTTTCGAAGGAGCCTGTCCCAGAAAAGGTAAGCTCCCAGATGGAATTTGTTCTGCCATGTTATTGTCAATATGAGGTCAAATTTTTGACTTGAAATAAGATAAATCACAGCAAACACGTATTGTATGCAACTCAGTTGGTCTGGGCACCTCAGATTATATTTCACGTGATCTGTATTGTCATTTTGTGTGTAGTTTCACATTAATTGCTGTTTTGTAAAACTTTTGTTTTGTAAAAATTTCAGGAAACATATTTTTCATACTAACTCTCAAAAACAATTATAACCTGTATTTACAGTTTTAATCCGCCTTTCAAATTAAATTCAGCTGGACCATGCCACACTTTTTCTAAACTGGATAAAAAGCTGCTCTATTTGTATATAGGCCCACTGCCAGCTTTCTTCTTGCCAGTCAGCATCTATTGTAAATGTGTTTTTAACCTTGGTCATGTTTGCTGTACTGGACTAAAACTGGAGTGGGTTATGGAGCTTTGAGGTAACTCCTTCTACTCTGATGTTAAAAATACCGCGCTGAAATTATTCATATCATTTATGAGGTAAGTCAGGTAAATTCAATTTAAAAAATGACATGTATGAAGCTTAAAAGTATTGATTATAGTAGTTGTGCTGCTGGGCCGCTTAGCCTGCTGCCTCTTAATTTTCCATAGATTCCTAGAGGGATAGACATGGAACTGGGAAAGACCCACAAGGGCAATGGACTTCTCATCAAAACAATCAAATCAAAACAAGAGGCTATAAATACAAATATAAAGTTATAATGCGCTGTGTATGTCCTGAGTGCAGTCTGAACATCTAAATAATTAGGGAAAAGAGCTGACACAAAGAGGACATGATGTAGCACAGAAAAAGAAACAGTGAAGAGGACAGACATTAAAAGAGGAAGTTCTCAAGGAGATGGTAATTTTGGTTATGCAACGTTGCATCTTTTCTGACTGTAGCCAATACTCAAGGCAAAAGATCATGCCACTTTTTTACAAAATACTGTATGAATGTCATGTATGAAAGTGAATTCACACACACACACACACACACACACAGTTTTTTTTTATTCTATAAACCATTGTTTGATGTTTGTATTTCTGTGCAGACCCTCCCCCTGGTGTGTTGGTTGTATCCACAGGCAGTAAGTTGGTTCTGACGTGCAGAGGTCATGTAATGGTGAACGGAATAAAGGTCAACATTGCCACAGACAGCTCAAACACCAACAGTAGAGAGAGTTCTTCAGCTGCACCCACAACCACTGGAAACATCATAAATAACAAACATACTGTGGACAGTACTGTAAATGTGGGATACCACTTTAACCCTGAGGCAGAAGTCAGTGCTGTGACAGGAGGAAACCGAAGCCCAAGATATACGGGCACAGTATACACAGCCTCTCCCACCACTCACATGGTCCAACCAACCAGCGGTGGCAGACTGCTGAAGGGTGAATCCAGCTGGGAGGCCGAAGAGGTGGACGGTGAGGGTGATTATGAGGAAGATGAGGAGGAGGAAGGGGGGAGGGGGAGCAGGGTAACAAGAGGCATAAAATCAATGCCTCAGTGGAAGTGGAACGAGAGGACAATAGGGAGTGGGAAGAGAGATTGGGGAGAAATCACATTTGAGAAGAGAGGGGCTTCCCTGTCTTTGTCCTCAGTAAGAGTGACAGACTCTGGGAAGTACACGTGTCATCACAGAGGCAGAGAGAGGTTCTCCTTAAAAGTAACTGTTGCAGGTGAGTCACAGCAATGAAGTCATAATGGAGGAGTAAAGTTAGAAGTGATGATTCAATTTGATTTGAACCAAAGTATTTATCTCTGTTCTTTCATTACAATGTTTTTTAACTGATGTATACATAAATATACTGTATATACACACTAACACACACACATATATATATATATATATATATATATACGTATATGCTGTCACAATGGGATGCTGACATGTTCATCCTGCTCTTTGTAGCTGCATAGAGTGCAGCCCTGACTAATATTATTACTTACAGAATTACATTTTCTGAAAGCAGATCTGGTAGAATTTAAGACTGCACAAGTTTAAAGTAAGAAATAATTCACCTCTGGGCAAAATACTAAAAAAGTTGTGCAATAGAGAGGGGGGTTATAACTTAAGAGGAGAGATTAATTTAAAAAAAACATTGTGTTTGTGTATTTCAATCTGTTGTGTGAATTTGTGGAATGGCCTTGATGTGAAAAAGATACACAAAAAGAGGTATATGGATGAGGAACGATTGTCTTAATGGTTTACGTTTTAATTACTTTTTTGACACCGGGTGTATATTTGGGTTGCACATAAGATTGGGATAGTTTTGGAAATTCTACATATGAGCTAATGGAGGAGTAGTGAGAAAGCGGTAGGAATATAAGTGTATTGGCTACTTCTTCCTACTCCTTTTCAAACATTATTATTCTTTTTTTATGTTTTATGTTTCATGTTCGAAATGAATAAATTCATCATCATCATCATCATCATCAACATGTCAAAATGTCTGCAATGAAAAAGGCCTGGTGACAGAAAAATACTCAACAATGTTTTTGATAAGTGATGACTGTGAATGAGACATCATTAACAGTGGTCTGTGGCTGACGTAGGTATGTTTAGGAAAGACTACAAATGGCTGATTGACTGAATTAACGCACAGTAAGTTTGCATGTTGTCTTTATCTGTTAGATCCTCCTGAGAATCCCAGCCTGTACTGCTACAAAAAGTCACCCAGCAGTAAGATTCGCTGTGAGTCAGTGCCTCAGAAGCCCGTGACTAAACCATCAAACTGTTACCTTGTACTGAATATAAGGTAAGGACAGACACTAGCACAATAACCCTCACTATGAGTAATTTATACATGGTGTGATAGTAGTTCGTATCAACCGTGTGAAGTGTATTAACATAATACAGCAGAACTGATGAGTTTAAGTTCCAGACCGAAAATATTTCTCAAAGAATCAAAATTTATATGTTTAGAAATAGTACAAACCTTTCACAACATTAATAACTTTGAAAGCGTTGGTTTCTCTTTCTAGTAAATCACATTACTTATGTTAGTATGTTCAAAGCCAAAAGAATCTTATATATACGGTATATATAGCAAGGGCATAGCTTTACATATGGACGGTGGGGACATACCCCTACCAATATTTTGGGAGGCCAGAATTTTTCCTACCAATATTTCAGTGAATTTATTCACACTATGGTTGGAGTAAAGTCACATTAGATCATTCCAGTGTGCCCTCCAAGAGGCTATGTCTCCAAGATAAACGATTTAAGCATGCCAGCATTTGATTGATGGCGTTCTTATGCCTTATCATATGTAATTTTGTCGCTTTTTATGCCTTATACAATGTTGATTTTATCACATTGTATACCATACTATACTATTACATTTTTATGCCATGTTATACTATGACGTTTGTATGACTGTTTATGACTTACTATACTATGACGTTTGTAAACCTGTACTTGCCTGCTATGCCTTGTCATTTAATGACTTTTTATGACTTATTATACTTTATTGATTTTATCACGTTGTAAGCCATACTATACTATTATGTTTTTATGCCTTATTATACTATGACGGTTTTATGACTATTTATGCCTTACTATACTATGACGGTTTTATGACTATTTATGCCTTACTATACTATGACGTTTTTATGACTCTTTATGCCTTACTATACTATGACATTTTTATGACTTGTTGTGCCTTTGTATACTATGACGTTTTAATGCCATTTTATGCTTTACTTTACTATGACTTTTTATGCAATACTATACTATGACTTTTTTATGACTTTTTATGTCATACGATGACATTTTTATGGCTTTTTGTGCCTTAGTATACTATGACATTTTTATGACATTTTATTCCTTACTATACTATGACGTTTTTATGACTTTTTATTCCTTACTATACTATGACGTTTGTATGCCATACTATACTATGACGTTTTATGACATTTTATGGCTTACTATATAATGACATTTTATGACGTTTTATGGCTTACTATATAATGACATTTTGATTGACTTTTTATGCCTTACTATACTATAACTTTTTGTGCCATACAATAACTTGACATTTTTATGACTTTTTATGCGTTATTATACTATGACGTTTTTATGACTTTTTATGCCTTAATATACTATGACTTTTTATGACTTTTTATGCCTTATTATACTATTACAATAACTTGACATTTTTATGACTTTTTATGCGTTATTATACTATGACATTTTTTTAACTTTTTATGCCTTACTATACTATGACATTTTTATGACTTTTTATGCCATACAATACTATGAAGTTTTTATGACTTTTTATGCCATACAATACAATGATATTTTTATGACTTTTTATACCTTACTATGCTATGACTTTTTATGCCTTACTATACTATGAATTTTTATGCCATACTATACTATGACGTTTTTATGACATTTTTATGCTTTATAATACTATGACATTTTTGTGACTTTTTATGCCTTACTGTACTATGACTTTTTATGCCATACATTACTATAACATTTTTATGACTTTTTATGCCCTACTATACTATGACTTTTTATGCAAAACTATACTATGAGGTTTTGATGACATTTTTATGCCGTACTATACTATGACATTTTTATTACTTTTTATGCCTTACTATACTATGACTTTTTGTGCCATACTATACTATGACGTTTTTATGACATTTTTATGCCTTACTATACTATGACATTTTTATGACTTTATGACTTTTTATGCCTCAGCATACTATGACTTTTTATGCCATACTATACTATGACGTTTTTATGACTTTTTATGCCTTACTATACTATGACATTTTTATGACTTTTTATGCCTCAGCATACTATGACTTTTTATGCCATACTATACTATGACGTTTTTATGACTTTTTATGCCTTACTATACTATGACATTTTTATGACTTTTTATGCCTTACTATACTATGACATTTTTATGACTTTTTATGACTTACTATACTATGACTTTTTATGCCTTTTTATGCTTTACTATACTATGACATTTTTATGACTGTTTATGCCTTACTATACTATGATTTTTATGCCTTACTACACTATGTGGTTTTTTTTTACTTTTTATGCCTCACCATACTATGACTT
>NW_019174512.1:0-139 GCF_002260705.1 Seriola dumerili | reverse complement strand
TTAAGACAAACATGGAAAGAATGAAAGAAGCAAATTTAGAAACAGCAGGATACAGTTAGTATTGTCACAGATCATTACACTTTCTGTTTAATTATTTGTTTTGTATCTCACAGGAGACATGAGCTGTACGAGTTTATTC
>NW_019174511.1:0-238 GCF_002260705.1 Seriola dumerili | reverse complement strand
AAAAAAAAAAAATCTAGTTTGACCTGTTTCTATTTTTGATTCACATCAACAGGCTGAAAGTGAAGAATGTTGAGCATGAGGATCAAACTCTGAACATGAAGCTTTGTCACTTCTCTTGTTCGTGACGCTCACGGACAGGATGTCAAGCTGCTGTAGAGTCCAGTTTGGAGACATGTCTGCTTCTGTCTTCATCACACACTGACCCCTGATGTTCACTGGAGCATTTTTCCAGCTGAGA
>NW_019174510.1:0-110 GCF_002260705.1 Seriola dumerili | reverse complement strand
CAAAGGTCTTCTACTGGGTTCAGGTCTGGAGACTGGGGGAGGCACAAATCATCCATCAGACCAGGCTACGTGTTTCCAGTCTTTACCTGTCCAGTGTTGGTGAGTCTGTG
>NW_019174509.1:0-167 GCF_002260705.1 Seriola dumerili | reverse complement strand
ACACTAGCAATCAGACACCAACACATGATGGCATATCACGTTGGTGCACCATAATTTTTCAAGCCAAAAACACAAACATCCAGGGTTTACTCTGTTTTGGTTTCAGCTCTACTAGAAGTAGTTCAGGCTCACATTAGAGGACAAACAACTAGTGACACAGTCTACCA
>NW_019174508.1:0-154 GCF_002260705.1 Seriola dumerili | reverse complement strand
TAATTGTTGTAGATGATTTTGGCCAAAGGGAAATTATTGATTTAATACATCACATTCTGTGTAATCTGATATGTTGCAATTTACATAGGAATTTGTAAGATTAATATATGCTCCTTCCTTTTTTTCTTTTTTCTTTAAATCTGTTTTAGGTACA
>NW_019174507.1:0-208 GCF_002260705.1 Seriola dumerili | reverse complement strand
TGTCGCTTGACAAAAGCTTCAGCCATTGTTGCGTTTACAGGACAGGAAGTTATAATGCGCCCTCTGAGTTGCGCTACGTCTTTAGGGCAGATTAGTCGCTATCGTGTGACAAGACGGGGCTAGCTGGTTACCGTGCTAACTTCAGTAGAAGAATAGACATGATAGAGATAGTTTTGCTATTGCCACATAGCTAACGTTAGCATTAACA
>NW_019174506.1:0-101 GCF_002260705.1 Seriola dumerili | reverse complement strand
CATAGTACATTAAGGCCTCAAAAGTGAAAAAAACAACATGGTATAGTATAGCAAAAAATGTGAAAAAACGACATAATATACTATGGCAAAAAAATTGAAAA
>NW_019174505.1:0-128 GCF_002260705.1 Seriola dumerili | reverse complement strand
TGTTTGATTGTATTGCTGATATTAAGCAGTGGTTGGCCCAAAATTTTCTTCATTTAAATGATGATAAAACTGAATGTATTGTGTTTGGTGATACTGTGACGGCTGGCTTTGGCACCTTGTCTTCAAAG
>NW_019174504.1:0-158 GCF_002260705.1 Seriola dumerili | reverse complement strand
TTTTTTGACATTTTTATGCCTTACTATACTATGACATTCTTTTGAGGATTTTTATGACTTAATATAATGTGCCGTTTTTTGACATATTTATGCCTTATTATACTATGATGTTTTTATGGCTTACTATACTATGAAGTTTTTTGACGTTTTTATGCCTT
>NW_019174503.1:219915-228817 GCF_002260705.1 Seriola dumerili | reverse complement strand
TTCATCTGATGCCTTGCCATGCTATGACGTTTATATGACGTTTTACGCCTTAATATACTATGATGTTTTTTTCTACCTATTATGCCATAATTTACTCTGAAGTTCTTTTGCATTTTCTACCATAGTATATTTTCATGTTTTTGGCATTTTTAAGATTAATTTTATTATTTCGTCTGATGCCTTGCCATGCTATGACGTTTTTATGAACTTTTATGCCTTAATATACTATGATGTTTTTTTGACGTTTTATGCCACACTATACTATGACGCTTTTTGGCATTTTTCTACCATAGTATATTTTGACGTTTTTTGGCATTTTTAAGCCTAATCATATTTTTTCGTCTGATGCCTTGCCATGCTTACGGGTTTATATGACCTTTCATGCCTTAATATACTTTGATGTTTTTTTGACGTTTTATGCCATACTATACTAAGATCTTTTTTGGCATTTTTAAGCTTAATTTTATGCCATACTATACTAAGATCTTTTTTGGCATTTTTAAGCTTAATTTTATTATTTCGTCTGATGCCTTGCCATGCTATGATGTTTATATGAACTTTTATGCCTTAATATACTATGATGTATTTTTGACATTTTATGCCATACTATACTAAGATCTTTTTTGGCATTTTTAAGCTTAATTTTATTATTTCGTCTGATGCCTTGCCATGCTATGATGTTTATATGAACTTTTATGCCTTAATATACTATGATGTATTTTTGACATTTTATGCCATACTATACTAAGATCTTTTTTGGCATTTTTAAGCTTAATTTTATTATTTCGTCTGATGCCTTGCCATGCTATGATGTTTATATGAACTTTTATGCCTTAATATACTATGATGTATTTTTGACATTTTATGCCATACTATACTAAGATCTTTTTTGGCATTTTTAAGCTTAATTTTATTATTTCGTCTGATGCCTTGCCATGCTATGATGTTTATATGAACTTTTATGCCTTAATATACTTTGATGTTTTTTTGACGTTTTATGCCACAGTATACTATGACGTCTTTCGGCATTTTTCTGCCATACTATATTTTGACGTTTTTTGGCATTTTTAAGCTTAATTTTATTATTTCGTCTGATGCCTTGCCATGCTATGATGTTTATATGACCTTTTATGCCTTAATATACTATGATGGATGTTTATATGAACTTTTATGCCTTAATATACTATGATGTTTTTTTGACATTTTATGCCATACTATACTATGACGTTTTTTTGACATTTTTTAGCCATACTATACTTAGATGTTCTTTGGCATTTTTATCCCTTACTACACTTTGACCTTTTTTTGGCAATTTTATGCGTAATTATATTATTTCGTCTGATGCCTTGCCATGCTATGATGTTTATATGAACTTTTATGCCTTAATATACTATGATGTTTTTTTTAACCTATTATGCCATAATATACTATGACGTTCTTTTGCATTTTTCTACCATAGTATATTTTGATGTTTTTTGGCATTTTTAAGATTAATTTTATTATTTCGTCTGATGCCTTGCCATGCTATGACGTTTTTATGAACTTTTATACCTTAATATACTATGATGTTTTTTTGATGTTTTATGCCACACTATACTATGACGCTTTTTGGCATTTTTCTACCATAGTATATTTTGACGTTTTTTGGCATTTTTAAGCCTAATTATATTGTTTCGTCTGATGCCTTGCCATGCTATGATTTTTATATGAACTTTTATGCCTTAATATACTATGATGTTTTTTTGACGTTTTATGCCATAGTATACTATGATGTTTTTGGCATTTCTCTGCCATACTATACTTAGATGTTTTTTGGCATTATTATTCCTTACTATACTCTCTTGTTTGATGCTGTCAAAATATAGTATGGCAGGAAAAAATGCCGAAAAACGTCATAGTATAACTTTTCAACAGAATAAACGATGAAATGAAAGATGAAAACTGAGTTGAAAATCAAAATCAAAAAAAAATATAGGATCTAAAAATTAAAAATATAACTGGTGAAAATCATGTTTTGTTTTTTTAATTTGGTGTGAAAAAACACAAAAGAACAACAGAAAGTGACACAGATAGACAAAGAGTATATGAGATTGTATGTGTGTGTGTGGTGGTTCATGTGTCTGCTGCTCATGATGTTCTAATAAAAGTTTTTGATTGTATACAATAATATACAGATAGTCTCAAAATGATATTGATCATTATAATAATATGGCATAAAACGTCAAAAAAACATCATTAGTTATATATAAAAGGCAAGTGAGATATGTTTACATAATAAAAAATGCATGTGGCATGCAGCATTCAGACGAAACAATATAATTAGGCTTTAAAAAATGCCAAAAAAAAGTCAAAATATACTATGGAGAAAATGCCAAACGAGCGTCATAGTATAGTGGTGGCATAAAACATCAAAAAAAACATCATAGTAATATTAAGGCATAAAAGTTCATTATAAACATCAAGCATGCCAGGCCATCAGACGAAACAATTTAATTAGCTTAAAATTGCCAAAAAAACTCAAAAATATACTATGGTAGAAAGCAATGCCAAGAGAAACGATCATAGTAATTAGTATGGCATACCAAACGGCTCAAAAAACACTTCATAGTATATTAAAGCCATAAAAGTATTATTAAACATCATATCATGCCAAGGCAATCAGACGAAAAACAATTTAATTAGGCCTTAAAAATGCCAAAACAACAATCAAAATATACTATGGTCAGAAAATGCCAAAAACATCATAGATCATAGTATGGCATAAAACGTCAAAAAAAACTTCATAGTATATTTAAGGCATAAAAGTTCATGATAAACAGTCATAGCAGCCATAAGGCATCAGACACGAAACATATAATTACGGCTTAAAAATCGCCAAAAACATCCTATGTCTAAAAACTTTAGCTAAAATACTTTAGATATAGTATGCCAAAACCATAATAAGATATGTAAACGTCAAAAAAACATCATAGTATATTAAGGCCATAAAAAGTTCATATAATACTATCATAGCCATCGGCAATATCTACATGACAGACAGAACCAGTAATATAATTAGGCTTAAAAATGCCCAAAATAAACATACAATATAGAATATATAAGTTATATGTGCTATTAAAAATAAATGGCTAAAATACCTCATAGTAACTAGTAATTGGAGTCATACAAACGTCAAAAAAACATCAATAGTTAATACTTAAGAGGCATCAAAAGATGTCAGTATAACACTTCATAAGCATGGCAAGCATCAGACGAAACAATATTAAATAGGCTTAAAAATGCAAAAAACTCAAGATATAGTCATGGCAAAAAATGGCAAAACGCTGCATAGTATATCGTTGGCATAAAACGTAAAAAAACAATCATAGTATATAATGGCATAAAAGTTCATATAAACTTTTACTTTGGGGCATAGCAATGGGCAAGGCATCAGACGAAATCAATGAAAATTAGCTTAAAAAATGCCAACAAAACACTCGTAAGATAATGAGTACTAGGCTAATATGCAAGAAACAGACTGCCAAAGCTATCCATTGTATAGCTGTATAAAACAGTCAACAAAAACATCATAGAGTATAAGGGCATAAAAGTGCGAATATGAACATCATAGCATGCAAGGCATATCAGACGAACATATAACTATAGCTGACATAAGATTGCCAAAAAACATCTAAGCTATAGTTATGGGCTAGCAAAAAGTGGCAACATCGACTCATTAGCCTATCAGGATGTCTAGCGCAATAATAGCATCTAAATAAAAACTACTGCGATAGTATATTAAGGCAAAAAGTCATATAAACGTTTCATGATAGCCTGCAAGGCATCAGACGAAATAATATATATTACCGGGAGCAAAATCTCTCACAAACAAAGGCTCAAGACGATCTTGCTAGCTAAGGGATAAAAATCCAAACAAGATATCTAAGCTCTATGTCGCCAGAACTATGAGCCACATGAAAATGCAGAAGAAACGTCATATGTATACCCTATGGCCATACAAACGTCAAAAAAACATCATAGTATATTAGCGCTGAAAAGTATTGCACTATAAAAAATCGTAGACACTGGCAAGGCATCAGCGAAACATATTAATTAGGGCTTAAATGCAAAAAACGTCAAATCTACTATGGAGTACAGAAGAGAATGCCAAAAAGGTCTTACATAGTATAGTGGTGGCATAACACTACGTCACAAGAAAACATCAGGAGTACTATTGAAGACATAAAGGTCATAGTTAAACCCGTAAGCATGGCAAGGCAATCAGACGAAAAAAATATAATTAGGTCTTAAAAGTGCAAAAACGTCAAAATAACATGTAGAAAGACTCGCCAAAAATAGAGCGTTCCAATCAGTATAAGATAGCATCAAGTCTCCCTAATCAACTCCATCAAAACATCATGAGTATATTTGACGTGTGTGATTTTGGCATTTTGTAAAGAACCTCATAGTATGAGTGGGTCGATACTGATGACCGTTTGCCATGCTTACAGGTCCACTCTATTTGACGCTATTCAAATGCATGTAACAAATAATACATGTGATGTATATTATAGCGTATGTTGATGACCACTCACTGTACCTGTGACTGACAGAGCTCCGTCCACAGTTTTTGGGAACGAGTTAGAGAGCGAGTTGTATACCTATATGAGCGCGTTTGACATTTTTCTACAGCTACTCCTCTCATACGTTACGTATATACTAATTTTGACGCGACTTTACTTCTGCATTTTTCAGGAGAGGAGGAAGCGCTATTCTATATATGTTTCGTGTGCGTGTGGCCTTTTGCCATGCTATGATTTGTATTTCATGAACTTTATGCCTTAATGTAACTATGAGTGATTTTTTTGACGTTTATATGCCAATACCTATTACTATGAACAGTTTTCTGGACTATTATTTCTGCCTCTCTATCTACATGTGAAGGAGTATTATTCTTAGAATGTTTTTTGGTATCTATTCTATCTCGATTATCTACACTTTGACCTTGTATTTTGGTGCAATTTATGCCGCTCTCGTAATTATATGTTATTCGTATACTGGTCACTGCACTGCCATGACTTATGACGCTCTTTATATGATCTCTTTTATGCCTTAACTGTATCGTCCTTTTCTTACAGTTGCCTTTATACATAATGATGACTCATTTTTTGAACACGTTTTATGGCCCTAGTACTATTAGCCTATGACGATTATTTTGCCATTTTTAAGTATACTTGTACTTTAGATGTTTTTTCGGTACTATTTTCAAGCCCTAAATCTAACAATCGATTCTACAGCTCGTATGCATAGCCTTAGCCATTGCACAGATGTTTATATTGAACTTTTATGCCTTAATATACTATGATTTTTTGTTGACGTTTTATCCACAGCGGTTACTACTATGACGTTACGTGTTTCTCTCACGAGCATGTGTTTGCGTGGCCATATCTTAATATTTGAACACTGGTTTTGGTGTCAATTCTCTTAAGCTTTAGTTTTATTATTTCGTCTGATGCCTGCCATGCTATACGTTTATATGACCTTTATGCCTAAATGGCGATTTACTCACGCGTCATAGCATGTTTTAGCATGGTTGATCGTTGTGTATGCCATACTATACTATGGACGTATGGTCCAATACTTTTTTTGAGGCTCATACTTAGATAACTTAGATGGTAGTCGGCATTTTTAAGCCAGACTAAATTATATTGTTTCGAGATCCTATATGATGCGCAGCCTCGCCTCCTGCTATATGTGTCTATTGAACTTCTTAATGCCTCCGTATCTTATTACTTATGATGCTTCTCTTTGGAGCGTTATGTATGCCATACGAGGTGATACTATAAGTATTTGCCATTTTTTAGCCATACTATACTTAGGATGTTTTTGGGCATTTCTAAGGGGCACTAATTATATGTTTCGTCTGATGGCCTTGCCATGCGTGATGATGTTTATAATTGAACTTGTTATGGCCGTAAGTATACTATTGAAGTTTTGGTTTTGAGCGTTTTATGCCGTGATGGAATTGACGAGATAGTACTAGTGATGTTTTTTTGGATGTGATTTGCATCTGACCATAGTATATTTGAACGGTTTTGGCATGTTGTTAGAGGCACTAAGTTAAATTGTTTGATAATGCGTGAGATGCCTATGGCAAATGCGTGATGGAGTGTGTATATTATTACTGTGTGATGCTAATAGAACTATACATATGAGTTTTTTTAGGACTGATTTGAGTATGTGCGCAATACATCAAAGTGACTATGATGTTTTTTTGGCACATTTGCTTCGTGACCATGATTGTATAGCAACAAAACTATTTGCATGATATTTTGGGTGCATTTCTTAAGCCTAATTTAAATTGGTTTCGTCTTGGTATGCCTATGGTGCGCATGCTATGAATGTTTTATAATGAACCGTTGTATGCCTTAAATATTACTATGATGTTTTATGATTAGTTTTATGCCACACAATGTCAGAAAAATATAGTATGACGCTCTGTGCATTTTTGCGTACCAGTAATGTTCATCCTCAAGTTTCTGCACGCTCTTTTTTTGGCATTTTTAAGCCTAATTAAATTGTTTCGTCTGATGCCTTGGCATGCTCTGATGTTTATATGAACTTTTATGCCTTAAGGTGTATACCATGTGCTATTATTTTATGTTGTTTATGCCACACTTACTGACTTATGACGCTTATTTGGGCATTTCTACCACTCGGATCACATCACTTATGTACGCGTTTATTTAGCACTTTCTCAATAAGAGCTTCGACGTATATAATTATATTGTTACTACGGATGCTAAGATGGCACGTCGACAACGAGTGGCTCCTATAATATTATAATCTCTATGGCAACTATTTGATAAACTTTTATTGCCGATTAATATACTCGTATTGTGGATCAGTTCTTTTTGACGTTTTAGCCAAGATTATACTATGAGTTTTTCCGGCATTTTTCTGCAATTTTCCAGGTCAGTCAAATTAATCAATTACCAAAACCGATCAGTTCAACTCTACAGGGAAGTCAATTTTAACTTCTGCCTCTGGATTTATATTCATGAGTGGCCGAGACCTTGTTGATAAGCACTGAAATGGAGACTGTTTCAACAGGTGGGTGACAGATGTGCGACAGAGGTGCGACATGTGGACCCACCTTGACTGCTCTCCACCATGGAACGGCAGCAGACACTGTTGATGCTTCGGTCTCGGAGGCCGGATGTTGTTCTTCGCTCCCATCAGCTTGATGTCTCTCTGCAGGGCAGTAGGGCAGCCGAACGACCCACTGTGGACGCAAACACACCTGACGTGTCACCTGACGGCGTTCACCTGACGGGTCACCTGAACGGGTCACCTGACGGGGTCACCGACACTCACATGAGGTTTTATAAATTCTCAGATATAATTTACATAAAAAAGTCTTTTCTTCAACATTTTTAGTTTTTATACTTTATGTCTGAGAAACAACAAACAAATGATTTTATAAATATTTTTACAAAAATATAAAATATATTTGTTTACATTCTGCACTGATTATAAATATTAAATATAAATATTTGCTGTAACAGGCTTGGGCGTGTTTCAAGTGACAAGACGAGTCGGATTTCTTAGCAAAGTACTGAATCAAGAGGAGAGCAGGAGGAGCAGGAGGAGGAGGAGCAGAAGAGAGGAGGAGGAGGAGCAGGAGGCAGGGGGAGGAGGAGGAGGAGCAGGAGAGCAGGAAGGAGGAGCAGGAGGAGGAGGAGGAGACAGGAGGAGGAGCAGAGGAGCAGGAGCAGGAGGAGGAGCGGGAGCAGGAGGAGGAGGAGGAAGGAGGAGGAGCAGGAGCAGGAGGAGGAGGAGGAGTGAGCAGGAGGAAGGAGGAGGAGAGCAGGAGGAGGGAGCAGAGAGCAGGAGCAGGCAGGAGGAGCAGGAGAGGAGGCAGGAGCAGAGGAGGAGCAGGGAGGAGCGGAGGAGGCAGCATAGGAGGACCAGGAGGAGGAGGAGGAGCAGGAGGAGGCAGGAGCAGGAGGAGGAGCAGGAGGAGGCAGGAGGAGGAGCAGGTAGGAGAGCAGGGAGGAGGGAGGAGGAGCAGGAGCAGGTAGGAGGAGCAGGAGGAGCAGGAGGAGGTAGCAGGAGGAGGAAGCAGGAGGAGGAGGAGCGAAGCAGGAGAGGAGGAGGAGCAGGAGGAGCAGGAGGAGGAGCAGGAGGAGGAGCAGCGAGGAGGAGGTTAGGAGCAGGAGCAGGAGGAGGAGCAGGAGCGAGGCAGGTAAGCAGGAGGAGGAGCAGGAGGAGGAGCAGGAGCAGGAGGAGGAGCAGGAGGAGGAGGAGGCCAGCAGGGAGGAGGGAGGAGGAGCAGGAGGAGGAGCAGGAGGAGCAGTGAGCAGGAGGAGGAGCAGAGGAGGAGCAGGAGGAGCAGGAGCAGCGAGGAAGGAGCAGGAGGAGCAGGAGCAGGAGGAGGAGCAGGAGCAGGAGGAGGAGCAGGAGGAGGGAGAGCAGGAGGAGGAGAGGGCAGGAGCAGGAGCAGGAGAGGAGGAGGAGGAGGAGGAGCAGGAGGCAGGGAAGAGGAGGAAGGAGGAGGAGGAGCAGGAGGAGGAGAAAAGAGGAGGCAGGAGCAGGAAGAGGATAGGAGGAAGCAGGAAGGAGCAGGAGGAGGAGCAGGAGAAGAGGAGGAGCAGGAGCAGGAGCAGGAGGAGGAGCAGGCAGCAGGAGAGAAGCAGGGAGACAGGAGAGGAAGGAGCAGGAGCAGGAGGAGGAGCAGGAGGATAGCAGGAGCAGGAAGAGCCAGGAGCAGGAGTGAGGAGCAGAGGAGGAGAGACAGCAGAGGAGGAGGAGGAGGAGCAGGAGCAGGAAGAGAGTGTAGGAGAGGAGGAAGGAGCAGGGGAGGAGAAAGAAGGAGCAGGCAGCAGGAAGAGGAGGAGGAGGAGCAGGGAGGAGCAGGAGG